>NW_018108379.1:58746-77659 GCF_000183805.2 Loa loa | reverse complement strand
GAAATCCAATTTAATTGCCGTCCTTTAATTATATTCAACAAAAGTTTCGTTTGCTGGAGGATTTCCCTCACCATAAATTTTTGAATGTAATCTCAAAACTTTAGTTCCAAGAAGCAAACTTTTAGAAGCAAACTAACTTTAGAAGCAAACTAAAGTTTGCTTCTAAGATGTACTTGCCACCATTTTTTTTTTCATACTAACAAATTTATTGAAGAAAATCTTGAATGGTAATATAAAAAAGCGCCTTAGAAGCATGAGAATCAGTCTAATGAACTGCAAAATACGGTGGCACATTTTAACTGGTAAACTAGACCAACGAGTAACGGTTGAGTGATGATTGGTATATAATAAATACGCAGCGGTACCTAAGGAAGTTTTATCTCGAAGAAATATTTTCCATTTGTTTTGAAATAATATCAATCATATATGAAATTAAGTTATCGCTCGTTGAATAAAAAACAAGTAGATTTGGAGTGATGTAAATTCAAATTTATGATTATTTCACATAAAAATAATTCAAATACACCAAAGATTAATTTATATGAATCATATAATATCGCTAAGGATAAATTCTTTTTCCTTCAGATGTTTTAAAAGCAAATAGGTCACAACAGATCACAATGTGATAAATGGAAAAAAATCTCATATATCATACTGTGATTTAGGACACACATTTTTTTTGTCTTTATTCTGACTTTTCTTGTACGGTATTTTATCATTTACCGAAAAGAGACTTGAAGAAAATTACTGGAACGATCATAGGGTTTACACTTACTTCACGTTTAACAAGTTTTCCGCCGCTATAAATGCAATGAATTTTCGTCTTTTCGTTAAATTTGAGATCAGGTACTAGTTTAGGAGTGAGTCTGAAAAATTTTGCAATCATAGAAACGAATCTAGGAAATTCATATGCCGAAACTGTTATCCCAATAGTGCTGGATACAATTACATACAATGTATGGCCATCTAGAATATCCCTTTTTACAACTATGTCTAGACGAGAAGATAGCATTGTTCTAGTTCACATTTGAAGGAACTTACATAAAATATTGTGTTTTTGCTAAATCATTATCTTTGCAAAGCATATCTACAATCATGTTAAATACAATCTTCTCATTTCTTGGATCCATTCCTGGAAAAAAAAAGCATTGACTCTTACCAATTACCTAACTTGAAATTTTCGCCAAAATAAACACAACCAATCTATCATTCATATATCAACATCCAGTACACCCCGTTTTACTATTAATATTTGTTTTCTATTCTCTAATTAAATACTACATATAATGAAATGCTATATTATTTATACTATGCATAAACAATGAGTAAAACTGGAAATTATAAGTAATATATCTCCGAAAATTTTCCAACATATCTCTGAAATTTTATCACAGCGTTTTAAGGAGACACTGCTGTGTGTTTGATGAGTCTAACTAACCGGATTAATCAGGAGTTACAGCATAACTCACAATGTAATTATGGGATAGCCACCTTTTGAATTCAAAGTAAGAAAGTATGAAAAAATCTGATCAGAGAATTTATCCTACAATACACTATTTCGTTCCATTCAAATCCATATGAACTTTTCGGGGAAACTTAATATAAACCTGGTTATGATTAGAGAATACCTAAACATGATACCTTGATTGATTTCATCGACACAGCGAAAAGGTACTACTGTTAATTTTTGTAATGCCAAAATATATAACATTGTGATCACACTACGTTCACCACCTGACTGTGTCTATAATGTAACATTATAATGCCAAATACATAAACAATTCAGCTGTTCATTATTTTGGAAGTCCAAGAGAATAAGATTTCTTGACATGAAGGCAAATCGGAGAAATAATGAGAAATAAACAGAATTAGAGAATTAAAATGAAGTACGCATAAACTCACTTGACGCGTTAATTGACGAAGCCTTTCACCTTCACGAAATTTGGCAGTTACTACAATGCCATAATTTAAAATATCAAGCTGCAAGTTAAAATTAGAAAAAAACAGTTAAAGTGAGAAATAATTTCTAGTTCCTTTCAAAAACTAAAAGATGGATGAAAAAATTGAGAGGTTTGTTCTCCTAATCGTCTAATGATACAGTATTTCGCCAGAAATAGGAAATGAAGCAATTTCTCAATTACATATATAAAGGAAACTTCATTAATGAATTACGCAAAAATTGAAGAAATACTTGAAAAAATTTTTCATAATATATAAGAAAATTTCAGACTATCACCTTATCATCAGGCTTCAAAAGATGAACTTCCCCAGAGCATCCCATACTTTCAAAGAAGGAACTGAAATGCTGATTCAGTTTTCCAACGACACTTTCTAATTCAAGCAACCACTCTTCCAACAAGCGATTGAGTTTGTTTTCCCACTCACTGACCTTAAAATAACAAATATCAGGAAAAAATGAAGAATTATCCAGGCTTCATCATTATGTTTATCAAACCAACACTTTTCAACGGATAAAATAATACTAAGTTTCCCGTTTTCCGTCACTCGGACTTTTGTAATAGTGACAAGCGCTTTAACACAGCATTCACTTATTTACGTGATTCGAGTTATTGTTTTATCCATTCAAAAGATGTTCAATTTATCCTAATTTTTATTCAAAGCGCTTACCTCGCGTAATTTTCAACCTACTTATGGAATAATTAAGAACGGCAAACATTCACCGGTAACATACATCTTTTTTCTAGCAGCCGATTCTTTGATGAGAGATTCTCTCTCCCGTGTCAGTTTTTCGAAACGTTCAATATCCTGAAATGTGACGTAGCATAAGAAAATAAACAGAAAAAACTCTCATGAAAATGCAACACTTTTAACAATTCGAGATATTATTTCAAAAGTGGCAAAAAGTCATCTAAAACAAACAGAGAATAGCAAAAGATGTCGATAATTATTGAAAAGATTGATGCTCAATACGAGAAAAAAAAGCAGTGGCCACCGAAACTAACTTTTTTTCGCCTTCACTATGTAATGCATCCAGTTTTCCCTGTTCACGTGCCAGTTCGAGTTCGATCTCATCATCAGTGGCCGGAATTGCATAGCAATCAAAATTCTAAAAAGTTGAGATATACGCAAATTTGCAATCAAGGAAATAAATTCAGATAGACTTGAAACTATCACTGAAAACCATTTTCAAAAAAATGATTGACATCGCTATTCAGCATGAAATTTTACAATGAACGAGATAACATGAAGCATCCATAAATTTTATCACAGTGGGCAATTTTTTTTAAAAATTTTTAACATAGCATTCAATTAAACGTTTGTATAATATTTAATTATAACTACCCATAGAAACTTTTTTTTTTTTGTAACAATGAACATAAGTATTGCACTAAAATACATCGTCCAGCATTTTATTCCCAATAGATAATGTGATATATGGTTAAATTATATTAACTCTACCAACGAACCTTTTCCAAAATTTCTAATGCTTCGGTTACTTCGCTTGCAGATGGATCTTCAATACCGATTGCTTCATACAATCGTTGCTTTTCTTCCTTAGTTTTTCTATTGCCATTTTAACGGTTATTCCCGTATGTCTGATTTCATCCTTTAAATTAAAAAAAAAAAAGATTAAAAATAGTTTTAGAGAAATATATTGACAGGACTTTACAAGACCACTTGGAACATGAATGCAAACGAATTTTAAAAATCTTTAAGAACTCATAAAATACCGATTTAGACTCATATTCCTCCTCAAAGCAATTCAATCGTTTCCGCAACTTATCCAACTCCTTTAGCATGTTTTTCGCACTTAATCTTGCAAATAATGCATTCTGGATGAGTGATTTCCTTCTTTCCTGAGCATATTAAATTTAATAAGATTAAGCAAAAAGTAACATCCATCATTTAAGCACTATCTGTTAAAGTGAGAAATACAAGTTTATTCATTAGTGATTTCCGGAGAAACGTCCCAAATTAATAAGAATTAGCTAGTGAAATTCGGCAAATGACTAGCGCTGGTGACGAGTAGCACAAAATTGATAACAACAGAAAGGTTCGAAGTTATAAACACGACAACGAAATTATCATAACACGCTGTAAGGTAAAAAACAAAAAATATGAACTGTCTTAAATCCTTAACGCCATATTTTTCTTTCTTACTACGACAATAGTAGAATATTTTCAAATATCTTTTTGAAATTGAAAAAAAGGAATACCATCAATTTAGCAACTTTTTCAATCCGTTCAAACGATTCTGCAATGATTTCATCTTTGGTTTTTTGAAAATTCTTTGCAGCAATATTCAAATCAGGTTTATCATTTTCAATGACATGTATTCTGCAAAATAAGTTATAATGATCAGTGGTGGTTCTCTGGCCTATGATTAACAAATCAAAAAGAACGTTCAAGAATCTACATCAAGTTGAAATTTAATTGTGAATTTTTATACTACAAACCAAGTTGTTTTTGATTAAATGGCAGCAATAAGTAATAAAAATGAATGCTACAAGGGGAAAAAAAAACTTTCTGTCGAAAAATGAAATAACGCAATTAACCTAGCAGCTTTCGAACGCAGCTGACTTGAAATGATATTTCGCGCATCCTTCTTTTTGATAAATGCATCCTGAAATGTGAATTACAGAACATTTAAGTGCATAAGATGGAATCAGAATCATTTAGTCTTAACCAAAATGTTACCATTTAAAGAATCTTTACTTGGCTTGAAAAAACAAGAGATGGATTTGCAGAAACATACCATCTTTCTACGACATCTTTCTCGTCCCTCTGCGATATTTTTTTCCGTCTGTCCGATACGCTCATGAACCAATCGCATCTAAAGTAAAAATATGAAAAATTTAGAAGTCGTCCATGGTTTTTCAACTGAACATTATATCTACCACTGGATCATGTTATTTCGAAACACTGATGTTAAGCGTACCACTAAAATCGTAACAAAGGAAAGACCTACCTCATTCGCAAGTCCCTTAAGCTTTGTGAATTGTTTTTCCAATTCACTGAGACTCTGCGTATTACTTTTAGGTAAAGCAGTATGAACAGTAAGAAGTCGCAAGGAAGTACGTAATGCTTCCGTTCGAACCGACAAATTACCACTGTAGCGAGATATTGAGATTCGTACCTGAAAATATTAATCATTGTCACTTGCCATTTCATATAAAACAAATAACTTGATTCAGAACATTCACAAACGAATTATAAGAGACGACTAGCAATACGGATACGTATCAGTTATAATGAAAGATATCAAATTATACCCTTAAATTGGTCTAACAGTAGGTCAAAATAAAAAATAAAAGGGAAAGAAAACAAACAGCATAAAATTACCCGCAAGGAATTTGTAAGAAACAAACGATGAGAATTCTTGAGTGCTTCGCAAACTTCATCTAAGCGATTTTCTGCTGTTTGGGTACCAATGGGAATTTTGTGCAACTAGAAAAAAAAACATGATATTTATGAAAATCGACAACAGGTTTTACTTAAGTCGTGAACGAGACCGGGAAATGCAACTCAAGAGCACATGTACTAAAAACAATAAGGAAACCCCAGGAACATTTCGTTTTGCTAATCGAACGTTTAGCAATTACCGATGCGACGTTGTTCAAATATGCTTTCACAGCATCTGGTGCAGTATACAGGTTTGATGCCATGTAAGTGAATCCCAGGGAAGATAAATGCGCAGGTATCGACTCCTCTTTTCCAAAGCGTGTTATCTGGAATCCCGATAAGTTTTATTCAACCTAATCTTTTAAACTTCATCTCAAACAAATACCTGTTAGAGACTAATAAATTCAGCTAATAAATAAATCATTAAGTAAATCAAATAAGTTCACTGACAATAAAGGGAAAAAAGGAGTATGATACAAACAAAAAAACGACCATAACCAAAGTGACGTTGATTGCAGAAAAACTAAGTAAACAGTTGACCTCTTCATCGCTTATGATACATGAATTAATTTTCCATGGATGCCGTTTATCCGTTAACAATAATTCATCTTCTTTGCAACGAAATATGAACATCAACAAATCACGACGTGCAATGATATTTTCTAAATAAACTGCGGCATCGTCGTTTACCAAAGACATCTGGAAATAGGAAGCATATCCAAAAAAAACTAAAGGAAGATATTCATGCAGCGACACAAAGATTTATAACGAATAATTCTAGGTATCATTGATTTTCTTTGGACTTTCCCTTCCTAACATAGTAATTTCAATCCTCTTTTAGAAGATGGGATAGGACGATATTAGCATATCTCCAATCATAATTCCTGACTCAGTCCAAGGAGAAACCAATTAAACCACTTTGACTATTTGACTTGAAAAACCGTCCTGATAGCCACCCTTTCAATAGAATATGCCAAAGGCTCAGTCGGACATTAAATACAAATCACATTTTAAGAAATTCACTGTGTACTTACAAATAACAAAGGAACCAAAACCGGATATCGAAACTTTTCTTTCTGCGATTCATACCATTGCCATGCCTCGTCACATTTCATCTCTCTACCATTTCCTTTCAGAACATCAAATTTCTTTCGAAATGGCTGCTGATCAATGTCGATCGCTTCCTTAACAGCTAAAAAACAAGCTAAATGCTGAAAGCACAATGATATAAGTGTGTACGCCTTAAAAAATCCATTCCAGTTTCGAATCTTAGTAAAATTTCGTTTAGAAATTCTGAAAATTACGAAACAAACCTCGTATTTTGGAATCGATTTCAGCTATTTTATTATTCAAGACTGATTTTTGTTTATCTAATTCTTCCTCCTTTCTATTCCACTCCAAATATTCCTTTCTGACTTCCGCATTCTCGTTCTGCAACAAAAGCTACCGCTGAAAACATTTAATCATTGCCTTACTCCAGAAAAAGAGAATTAAAGACAATTTTTTTTATAATAAAACCATTTAATGAAAAAAATCCTTTTGCACGCGAGATACATCAATCGCATACAAAGCACTTCAAGAAAGGTTACGATGCAAAGCTTACGATTTATTCCCTTTCATGCATTTGAGTTTCCAAAACTAAAATTGTTTTAAGTCATTTGGCGTTAGTCAACAAGAAGTACTGATGTCTTTTCGGTTTTTCCAAAAATAACCTGCACTGTGTCATAGTACTGTGTCATAGTACTTACCTTAGTACTATGACTGTCACTACTGATACTAAGCTTATGTAAACTTACCTTAATTAAATTTCTTACATTTACTTTATAAAACAAGGGAGGACCGGAGAACACAATGCTTTATTCTCATCACTTCTACTTTTGTTTCATTTGTGAATTTAATAAAACACAAAATACCTCCATAGACATGAACTCTTGGTTGGCAGCAGCAAGTTTCTCTTCCAAAAGAACACATTCGGCTCGTGTGGCACTTAATCGTTCTTCCCATTCACTGTACTCTTTCTTAGCTCGTTCATAATCTTTTGTCACACTTAATATCTATAATTTAATATCACCATTAAAAGAACAGCATATTGCACTGCTATGTAATAACAAGCCATGACAATCTTCCATGTGTTTTTTACAGCAAGTTCCAATAGTTATTGGTTATTTAATTATATGAATAGTAGAGTAAAAAAAGGGAATCCCGATTAGCCTTTCCAATGTCTATCATTTAGTGATAGAAAAGATTTAGCAATAATTACCAATTCATCTACTGATTCAGCTGTAAGCAGTTTTTCCGTTTCCTTCCGTAATGACAACAATTCGTCCATCTGGAATAAAAGGACCATTTGCATAAATCTTTTTTATTAATGAACATCATTATCACTAGGAGAATAGGTTGAGTTGAAGAAAAAAGTGGTTTTCGAGAGAACTTCATGGTGCAAAAAATTAAGAGAGGGTAGGGTAATACACAATCGGATACCAGTTATTTATGACAAATCATATATGAATTTTACAGATTTAGCTGAGCATTTATGTTGATATTAACCCAAACATGCAAATGCAACGAGTAACTGTTCTGCTTTTGTTCATTTTCAAAAAAAGCGAGGGCTTTTCAAGGCAATTCTAAAACAAATAAGTGAACAAACAAGGACAGAACTAACGGCATTTTTTTCTTCGCGTTTGTGCCTTTCATTGATAATTTCCTGTTCTTTCAAGTGACTTTTGATAGGTAGCATTGCTTTCCTCATCTATAACACCCAGGAAATATAATATTTGCTTATTAAAACACATCAGAAAAGTAGTAAGTAGCTTTCCCTAATTGCAGATTAACGCAATTCTGTATTAATCAGCTAGGTTCGTTGACTATAAACTTTTCAAAGGATATACAAACTTAACGGACTGAAAATAATGAAGAACAAACAGAATCTTTACTCTGATCAAGCAGAAGTTATGCTTCAACTCACTGAATCATAAGCAAAACACTTTAACTGTGCCAGAACGATAGATGTAGTGGAAAGAGGTAAATAAATATATAGAACAGTAGGAGTAATGAAACGAAATGACTAAGTGACTTCAAACTCAGAGACTAAAAAGTTTCAAATATCGGCTGATGAAAGTTTACCTCTTCGAGTTCCCCCTCTTTCACCCGTTTATATTTAATTCTCTCGTGCGCGATCACCTCTGCTTGCAAACACTTCTGTAAATTATATACAAATATTGCCCAAATATTAGCAAACTAGGAAAACATTTCGTTCAAGCATAAATGGAAAGAAAACAAGTGCACAACTACCAAAAACATTAAAATGAATAGACAAATCCCCTTATGAAATCCAGAACATATTTGCATCACACAAAGGATAATCGATGCATCGAATGGATACCCTCTAATCTAAAGTGACATCACCGAAATAACAAAATGAAAAAAAAAAGAAAAAAACAAGGTATAAACAAACCAGATAGAGTTGTTTGCATTGAAGAAGTCGAATACGTTCTCGCATTGTTTCACGTCGTCGATAATTTTCAGTCAGAGGGACCAACGTTTTCAATTCACTTTGCACAGAATTCAAAAGGCGTTCCAAACTTCAAAACCGAAAGATATTTATGCAGAAAACAAAAGGCTCGAAGAATATCTATAAAACTAAACAAAACAATAAGAACATGGAAAAATTAACCGAAACATACTATTTTGTATACGAAACAGGTGACTCATCATATCGTATATGTCGAATGTTTTGGTGTAACTCGATCAGTTTTTTCCCAACAGCCTAAATATGATGTTAGATTAAATGATTTATAATTTAGAAGTTATAAAAATGTTGAGAAACAAAACTATGGAAGAATTTTCAATTCTAACTTTTTCCGTGTTCTTAAGCAGAACATACGGCTTTTGCTCTGCAAAACTTTTCACTTTATCTTGTGCCAGGAACGTGCATGGATTATCAATCTGAAACTTGTAACCGAAAATGTTTTAAAAAGCCATCTTTGATGCATAGAATGAAAAAATATCACATCTTCATTGCATTCCTTTCGTTCATTGTTTTCACGGAATATATTTCTTTCCGCTTCTGCCCTTATTAAAAACGCCACAAAAACAAAACTTTAGACTACTTGTTATTAAGAATTAAATGGTCAAAATTAGATTACCGTAATGAAATTAACATATCTTATAAAAGCGTTGTATTATTCCAGTATAATGCACTATTTGTATTAGGTTCACTCATTTCATCTCAGGCCAATTTATTATAGGAAAAAACATGTTTTAACTATCTTAATTTATCGTACTTTTGCTCTATCCGCCATGAATTTCCCATTAGTACCCTGATTTTGCTTATAGCACTTCATGCGGTTATTAAATATTGTATAGTTTGTTCTGCCATAACTACTTTATTATTTACAAGCAAAACTTCGTTCTGCAACACTAGGTTTAAATTAATAGTGTTTACATATATGAAGGAAACGAAATATCACCGGAAATAACAGTGTAATACAAACAAAATTTTTTGAAAGAAGGAGGATGAGCAACAGATTTCATGAAAATCTACCAACATTTCAGGTTAAGGAACCATTATTTCACCTGGATATTGTAGCTTTCAGCAACATCACGTAATTTTGCCTGCGTTACTTTCTCACCGTCAACAAAATAATGGGAACTGCCGGGTCGATGCAAAACAATGGATAATACTCGATCCTTTTCACGCTTTGAATCACGTCTAAAATTCATTCTGATGCCAAACTTGGGAAAATCTCCTTAACGAAAAAGAAAAGTATTACGTTCAGCATGCTTTTCACTTTCGCACATTTTTCAAAAAAAATTAACAGTCTCCGAATTCTCTTACAAATACTTGCCGAATGACCATACGATAAGAAACACTTACATGAAGACTTTAACAGATCCTTTCTCCGAACCATGCTTGATATAGTCAGCTAACAATTCGGATCGTCCAAGTAAATTTGGAGTACCACCCACTGCCAGACATAAACCACACATAATTGTGCTTTTGCCTTTAAAGGAAGGGAATGAAATAAAATGAGACATCGAAATTAAGAACTGGTTATATCAGATTAGGCATTTACTATCGTACTCATCATTCACTTAACATGTTAGGTTCGGGTTTGAAAAATCGTCAAAGTACTTTATTACCTTATTAAGATAAGCAGTATTACAACTAACCTGTCCCATTTGGTCCAACAATAACATTCAAATTTGGACCAGGAAACATTTCCACATGTTCATAAGTCCTGAAATTATTAACTAAATACGAAATATTTAGGAATTTTGTAAACCTTTTCATAGTTCTGTTTTCATATGATAAAGGAAATTAGAATTAATAAAAATTTTGGTCCAACCTAATGAACAAGGTAAGGTTAAAATGATTAGAACGATTTGTTATACATTTAATGAACATATTGAAAATGAAATAACAGATTGATGACCAAACTAACCCCTGCATAAGACATCCGTATTGGTGAAACATTCAAATTTTTACAGGGAAAATAAATAAAGAACTTATTATCCGGTTCCAACTTGAGAGACCAGAGTATTACAATATAAAGAGATAATTTACCTCATTCTTTTTTTCCCCCCTTTCGCTCTCTTTTATCATATTACTCCGCTTATCTTTTATTTGTTAGGAAAGCATCTCACCAATTTTGTGATTCTAGGCTAAGAAAAAAAGTATTTAAATTTTTGAAAACTCTGACGTAAAAAATCTAATAAGCTGTAAAAATAATATGTTCTACTCCAATTAACTATTTTATATACTCACTACATACTCTTGATATCGTTACTTCATTTATAATTTAATAGTTTTTTGATAAACTTGTTTACCTACAAAACGTCGTTGAGATACTTAAACGATTTATACAATATTTCTACTTATTAATACTTATTCATTTCTAATACTCACATTTGGCTGATCGTATTATTGCTACATATTATTGAAATGATTCCTTCTTTATTTAATCTATATATGTGCTATATTATAATAATTAAAAACTTACAGGAAATTTTCGAAAATAATCTGAGTAATTGATCCATCAGGAAAATGTTCAACAGTTGACATAGTTTTTTGCTGGTTGTTTACATTCATTGCATTTCAAAACACATAAACTTTTTGATTATATAATAAAACACAAGGCCTTAAAATATTTTCATGATTACTCTTTTTCTTTGCATTTTGTTTAAATGTTTTAAGCAACTTTAATTACTTTGTTTATCGATTAATAATTACAACAATTCATTGCATCATAATTCTAAGCATCCTTTAATTACATTTACTCTTTGGCCACTTTCAAAATACTTTCTTAATTCGAAATAACTTTAAATGGAAAGCTCTCTTATCATCTAATTCATTGTCTTACAACTTCAATGTATTTTTATCCACCAATTTCATTTTAACTTAAACATTTTTTTACCATCAAATTCATTATCAATCTAAACTTCAAATGAGTGATATTCAATTTTCCAAAATTATCATTTGATATATTACCATTTTAGATTAGCTCCCTTCATCACTTAATTACAGTAAATTGGGGGTAAATTAAATGGTAAAGTTAGGAGTGACAATTTTTCCATAATTATGATAAATACTGAATATGTCATTATATCAGTTAATGAGTACTCAAATTAAACCTTGTTAAATTTTATAATTACATAAAAATAGTGTAGGAACAAAGATGGTCATGAGTGAGGAGAAAGTAAAGATTAATACGAATACAAAGAAGTATTTCGTTGAAAGGAAAAGAAAGAAAGAAATGAGAAAATATTTTATGATCAATGATGCTATATTATTTTTCTATAAGATTATAAAATACATTTGATATGAATTAAACCATTTCTTCCATTGCGGATAATAATAAACCATGAATTTTTTAATATGAATATAAATTTATATCAATTTTGAATATGAATTTAACATGAATTTTCAAAAAAATTTCTTCCACCATCTAACTTCCTGTTGACTTTAATCATCTCTCATAGTCTCTTATATCAATTCCAATTAATGATCCTATCCCTATCATTTCGAACTCAAAAAATCACTCAACCCTCTCAATTCCTATTTTCATTTCCAATTTCAATTCCCTGCCCTTAATATACCCCAAGTTCCATTCGAAATTTCAAATCCGTCTCAAATACACAACAGGTTCAAGGTACCATTTGCGAATTTACATTTTTTTTTTAAATTTTATGAAAATTGTCATCCTACTCGTTTCGTAATGAGATAATGGAGAAAGTAGAATGGATGAGTATTGGGCGGTGAAGTAATAGGCGCAAAAGGTGTCATCTGTTTTGTTAGATCTATAAATTTATCAAATATATGTTATTTAGATGTAAATGTGTGTATACATAATGTTTGTTTACAATGCGTATTTGTATATGTATATAAACTTAATTTTAAGAATAGTAATTTTATTTATTTCTATCATTTTTTTTTTTTATTTTCATTTTAGAAATGATTCATATTTCGATTCCAACAACGCAAACACTAGTTGAAATAGACGGAAGCCGTACGTATGATGTAAGTTGTTCAGTTTTATTTTATACAGATTAAAATATCAATTAAGCATTACTTATCATTTTACTACTAGTATTTTAGAGTAATTCAAAATTTTACTTAGTACTTATTGCCATTTTTGATACTTATATATATATGTATATATATGTATTTATTGGTATAACAATTTTTGATATTTGAGTTTTTTTTTTTTATTTTAACGATAAATACTTTTGTTTTCTATGGACTATTTTTTTTCCTTCCATTTATTTTGATATTTGCTAATATAGTACTTAACATCTTTGTCGTTTTACTAAATGATTAGTAATAACTACTGAAAATCAATAAATTATCGACTTCCAGTAATTACTATAATTGGTGTTCATTGATTAATAAGTAAGATTTATTGGTATAACATTAATTTTTTAATGTATTTATTTATTCCCAGGCATTTGATATATACATAAATGGTGCTTATCATGCAAGCATACGATATTCTCATTTGTTGAAGCTTCATGAAAAGTTGCGTAGCCATTTCGGATCAAAATTAAGAACACCCGATTTTCCATCGAAAAAGTTGTTCCGAACATTGGATCACAAAACGTTGGAAGAACGGAGATTGGCACTGGCACGTTATTTTCAGTCAAGTTAGTTTTTTTTTCTGCTGTTAGGATTAAAAAAAAAAATGGAAAAGATTGTATAGGAGAACTTAGATTGAAATCAGTTTTGGAACAAAGTATTATTCCATTTTCAATAATAAAAGTTTGGCACTTTAATGCCTTCAAGAATTATCAAGTCTTTATCTCACCTAATTTCATTGAGAATCAAAAAATCCTCGCTTGATCATTTTTGTTGTCAAGATACTATTCAAAGTAAATCAGTTAATGTGTATATGGAGTATGCTTTATTTTGGTACCAACTACTTTGTTGAATATCATGATTGGTCCGTTTTTTTCTTTTTTTCTTTGTAATATTGTTATGGTCTTGTTTTCAGTAGTTCAGCTTCAGCCAATCGCTCAACATTTTATAACTGAAAACGCTTTTCTTAATTTCCAAATCGTAAGTGAATTTTGCCTTATTTTTCTGACCATTTCTTTCACTTAAGTTGATGGCGTAAAAGAATCATCTCCTTTTTCTTCAGGAATCATTTCGACCATCATCTAGTAACGTCTCAGTTGACATTTTCATGGCAGATGGTACCAAGGAGACTATTCGCTGCAACGTTGAACATCCTACCGAAATCATTTTAAAGGCTTTTTTTCATTTCTCTACGAAAAATATCCGAAATATATATACATCATATTTTTTTCTTCTGAAAGGCAACGAAATCATTTTTAGCGATTTGCTGACATTATTGGTTTGGGTACTGAAAACGTTGGACATTTTGGTTTATTTGTGGCTAAACGACGGTATGCTAATGGTGATGGTCATTTTGTGTCTTCCCTTAGTTCAATGAAATACCCGGATACACTGTGTTTGTTATTCATACAATAGTAAAAAGTTTAACAGTGAAGTGCTGAGTTTCTAATATGCTCTTATAAAAAAATGTCTTTAATATTGTGATGATATAAGTCAAATTTTGAGATACAGGATTATTTGTAAGATCCGAATTAGACTTCCTCACTTAATCATTCTCTTTTCATGTTCTGAATTTTTTATTTCTTAATATGCCTATAGTGTCACTGTTTTGTTTGATAAGGACTGATTCAGTAGACTCATGAATCACTTCATATTTTAACATATCGTGAAGCTCATTTCGGTCTACGCATATTTCTTTCGTAATAATAATGGAAGTTAGAGACTTTAGCGAGAAATGCCAAATAAAATTACAACTAAATATAATGATGTATTTTATAAGCGTCAAATATGTGGAATAATCATTCAAGTGTTATAATACGATGAATAATCTCAACAATCCTTTCTAAGGTCAGAGGTTTCAGACATAAACAAGTTTTTTCCAAAATTTTTATTTAGCTGTGCGACTGTTACGAAATTTTGAGTCACCTTATTTATCGATCCATTTGTTGAACCAGAAATCGGCTGCGACAGGAGTGTTTTATTTCATTGTTATTAGGAAATTAGTTTGGGATCCGAAAATTGAGGAAGAGCTTATGGATGATCCGGGAGCTGTTCTATTGCTATACAAGCAGGTACATTTTTTGATCTATAATTTTGTACCGGAATTATGTTAGAAACATGGACAGATTTTCAGGAACATCATGCAGTCTTTAAAACTTCCTTTACATTATATTTCTGGGAAAAAATTTCGGAACTTAATGCTATATTCGTGAGCCATTTTTATTTTAGAGCAAAAAGAATGAAATCTGGAAAATGTTTAGGCAGCATGTGATCTGCATAATGGTCATTTTGTTCCCCGTCAAACAGATATCAAAAATCGTTTGTTAGCTTTGGAAGAGAAAGGCAGTTGTACTCAGGTGAATGGATTTTTTGTTTTCTTCTAATAACTATCAAAAGTTTTAGTAGGTAATTCGTGCTTGATAGACATTGGTTGTTTTTGATTTTCGTTTTTTCTAGATTAATCTTCTTGTGGATTATTGTGTTGTGGAAGGATTTCGAAATCTTTGTTTAGTTTTATATAGTTTTCTCAATCCTTATGACAGAGATACTAAATGATTATGGAATATAGTTATAGCTCATTTATACGAGGCACACATACCCGGCATCTGTTTCAATGATGACCGATCAACTGGTCTCGAAAATGGCAAGTCTGTTAATTCTTCTTTTATACCCTTTGTTTCAGTTTCTTCGTTTATGTCATTTGGAACCAAACTACAGTTATGAAGTTTTGGAGCCTTGTTCAAGTAATTACCCACGACCAGGAACAGAATGCAATTTGAAGGTTGGCCGACGTCATATACTTTTGGAATTCAAAGATGAGGAAACTAAGGATGGTGTGAGTGTATTTGATATTATGTTTTGAAGCTTTTAAAATTGTTTCTTCATTTACTTCTTTAATGTTTTGACAATTTCCTACTTCGTCCCATTCTTAAATGGCGCTGTTATTTGATGATGAGTGATATAGTTTTTAGCGCTGTTATTCCTCATATCTCATTTCAGTAGCTTATGATGTATGTCTCAAATCGATGGAAGTAATTTTTGAATTCCTTTCTTAAGACGAGTTTTACTCTTTTTAGATTTTATTTAGGAAGAGCTGAACTTGTATAAGGGGAGGATGGATTTGAATTTTAAGGGAATTTGAAGTAACTGTTACAGTATTAATATTTTAGCTTTTTCGTTTAGGTTGCGCGCGCAGAGTTTCGAGCAACGAGAATTCGTGTATGGCGAATTTCTCAGCATGATAATAACGGCTTTACTTTTTTGTTCGAATATCTAATATCAAAGGGGATATTTCAGTGGATCACTCTGTATACCAATCAGGTTTTGGTTCACTCATTCTGCTTTATTTATAACTAACCTGAAGAAATTCCAGATTTTTTTTTCCGATAGCCTTTCTGAGCTGTAATAGTTTACTTGAATTTGTTGTAAGGTTGGAAGAAAATTTTGATATAGATGAAAAAGTAGGTCACCACCTCCATATTAGTTTTCCTAAACTCCCGAAATTTTGTTGTTTAATGTTATTTCTCGATAGAATCGAAGTTGTGTGGCTGAGACCTCAAATTTAAGCGAACCACAGTTTAATCGATGGTTAGATATAAATTCGAACCAGAATGAACGTTGGTTTCAGGCCATTTTGCTTTCTTTATTGCTTCAATCGATTGGTTTTGAAATTCTCAAGGAACATCGCTCCTTAATGACCACGGTGAAAGATTTCTTTTGCTTTATATTTAATTTTTTTCTGGTGTGACCAATTTTTTTTAATTTTTTTTCCTGATTTCTGATGTCTTTGTTGGATTTGTTTAAGAATGCTTGTAGCGATGACACTAGCTTTTTTGCTATGAATAATGATTAATTCGAGATGTATAATATCATTTCGCTTTTCTTTTTGTGCGATTGCAGAGTTCTAAAAAAATGCTTCTTTTTTTCAATTCTTTCTTTTCACTCTTAATTAATGTTAAGGTAGCGCTTAAAGGACTCTTTGTAATTCAGTGCACCATATTTTTCATAGTCATAAAATTCTGTGATTTGCTATTTTTTAATACTCCTAATGAGATACAAACATTTTTCTTATATTTAGTTTGGTGGACATGAGTATGATTATCCAGCAAAAAATCTGTTCAAAATTTATTCTTCGCAAGAGGATGAATCGATAGGATCTCCCGTTATTTCAAGAGCTGCCCAGTATTTAACAGCAGTGGAGAATGGTGAACGGAAGAATTCGATACAGCCGAAAGAGGTCGAAGAAAGTGGAGTCATTGCAAATCGTAACTCATTAACGAATAGTCAAAGCGACAACGGTAGCGTTCGGTCAGTGGGCACAAATAATCGTTATGATAGTACCATCCATATGCAGCATACAGAATCGATTGCCAGCGATTCGAATGAATCTGTACGAGATGCTTTTACCACAATTTCGGTATGTTTTTGTTTTAAACTTGTTTTATTTCTCAAGCGTTTTAGTTGATGAATAATAAAGATTAATTGGGATTCATGATTGTTTATACCAGAATTATTTTATGTTTCCTCAAAGGGATTATCAGTTGAAATTGCCTAAGAGAATGAGGATTGTTATTCAACTCATCTGTTCATTAAGATTGTTCAATCCTAGCTAGCTAATTATGTGACAATGTCAGGGGCTTGCTTGAAACCTCTAAAAATATAACAGTTCTTTGGATAACCATAAGCAGATAGTACTGCCACTATATCATAACGAGAGTTAAGAACATCCTTTATGAAGGACTAGATCGAATTTCTTGAAAGGATGGCATTAATATTAATATTCATGTACCGTTGAATCATTAAATTTGTTTCAGAACGCATTGCCGTTCAGAAATGAAGGATTTGAAATTACAGACGATGACTTATAATCGTTTTTCGGCGATGTGAAATTAGCAAAGGAGATCATAAATTTCTCTTTTCAGTAATTATTTTCTTCATTTAGTAAAATTGTAGTTCACTGCTTTGTATTATACAAAATACTACTATCTCTGCTTACATTTTGAGCTCTTATTTGTGAAGATCCTTTTTTTGAACGAGAAGTATTGCAAATGCCAGTGTTCGATAGATCTTTATTTGTGATTTTTTTTCGATTCCACCATTTATTTGTTATTTTTTATCTTTTTTTTTTGTATTTTATCTTTGACTTTCTTCTTCATATCTATCTGAACTTTGTCCCAAATGTAATGCTCACCGAATATGCCTCTTCTTGTTTCTCCATGTTCCGATAATGCCATTTCTTTGTAATACAGACATCCGTAAGACTTCCACAAAACACACTGGGACGCTGATTTAAGATGTTCGAGTTTTTTCCAGATTCGTAGGATTAAAAGCGATCCAAAACGATCCAAATGAATCGAAATTCATTTGCTAATAATGTTTGCTGATTTTGATATGACCATGTTATTCTGGAGATGTGTCATACTGAATGGCTGCATAATTTCATCGTATTGATTAGAATATTACTGGAAACTCGAACTTATCATTCATTTTTAATTTTGATGAGATGAGATTTGCTTTTTCTTATGCTTTGTTTCAAGAATTGTTTAGCGGTTTCGGTCAGAATTTTTACTGCCACGAACAGAAGTTTATTTGATATATATATATAATTCAATGGTTGTTTCAAAAGAATGATTCAAATGAGATCACATTTTATGTCACTTGAATACTATACATCACTTTATTAGCATGAAACTATTACTCTTCCTATTGCGATATTTTCCATTATTTATTGTAATGATATTTATTCAAATCAGTTTTTATTGTTATATGTTTTTACCGTCTAATTTAGATCCAAAAATACTGTATTTTATTCTTTAGCTACGGCTATTTTACTTCCTTTTTCTTTTTGTTCTTTCCGTCACTTCGTAATTTTCTCCAATTCATATCAAAATTAATTTGCATTCTCTTTAACATTATCTGGAAATTTCCTAATTGGAAAAAAATTGTAATTTTGCTTTTACATTATTATAATATATC
>NW_018108379.1:56671-58406 GCF_000183805.2 Loa loa | reverse complement strand
TTTACATTATTATAATATATCGGAATGAAATTAAATAAAAAAAAAAAAGAGAAAAAAAAATCTCCTGAAATGTTTCTAGGTATTTGTATGATGCATAGAGAGTTGAATTTTCAAATTTTTTTACGGCGACAATATTGGAATACATCAATGGAAATGTTTGCTTTAATTTATTAAATTCCATCAAATTTTTATTTCTCTAGAATTGCTCATGATAGCAAAATACATTGATTGTTGCTGAATTTCTTAAATAATTAAAAAAAATTAACCAATTAGGGAGAAGATTTCTTACTGCTCTTTCTGATATCGAAACATTTCAACTGAGAACAGAAGAAATAAGCGAAATAGATCTGAAGAAATTCGGAATAGTAAAGGAAATGAATTTTGAATGAATTAACAAATATGATGAGCTTTAAGAAATCATTTAAATTGCAAATAAATATTGAGGAAAAAATGTTATCACTGATCAGAATATAAAATTAAATTGATAAAAAGTAATTGAATTTCGATATAAATCGATTCGAATTAGCTGTTTTAGATTTTTGATGAAAAAAAAACGAAAAAAAGGAGGGGAGTTCTGAGCGAACTTTATCATTTTTGTTAATCTAAAAAAAAAAAATAGGCATGTTTGAATCAATAAATGAAATAACTATCCCAGGAAGTGTAAAATATCATTACAAATATTTCAAATTAATTTCAAGATTATAAATCCCCATAGCAATAATATTTTATATATTCATGATAAGCACAATTGGAGACGGAAAATTTGATAAATTTATTCATTAATATTTCAAATATCACATTTGTACTCATTTTAATGCATTTATTAGAATTGGCAAGAATTGATTTTGGACATTCTATTTCCATTTCCAATTAAAAAATATATTTTGTCCATATTCTTCAATTTCACTTTTGTAACTTCATTTAATTCATTTGAACATTAATTGTCATTTTCAAGTTTATCTTTAAAAATAATCACTCCTTAATTTACTAATCATGCTTAATTTAATTAATTTGAATTTGGATTGAATGAAAATGATGTACAAATGATCCTAAGAAGTTTCATTTATTTTCGCGACAAAATTTTATAAATTTGAATTTACATAAAATTACTGTAATATAAATCAGCAAGGAAAAAGGAATTAATAATTTGTTAAAAAAAAAAAATTGGATCAAACATATTGCAGAAATAATTTTAGCATTATTATAATGAAATAATGGATGATTGATATGCATTATTGAATAAAGAACACAATGTAACTTTCAAAAAAAAAAATAAAGTGACAAAAAAAATTAATAGAAGGTGGGGAAAATTTTAAATCAAATATCAAAAATACGTAAGAAATAACAATTCTTGTCATCGTAAATCATTAATTACGTAATTAAGTTAATCATTATATTTAATGAGTTAAATAAAATAAACGTAAGCATAAAATTTAAATAAAAATAAAAAATAAATCTCGAGCAGATGAAGCGATCTTGATATTATCGTCTTTTCATCCAAATGATTAATGTTTCAAGATATTTTTAACATTTATCATTTTCATTATCATTGATATCATTGTTATCATTACTATTATTATCATCATATTCATCATTAATATCACTCGTTTCCAATCATTTTTATTGGAAATGCATCAAATTATCGAATAACATTCTTAAGAGATATGAAATCATCAATTATTTATAAGAATTTATGATATTAGATAATAATGATATGATACAAAAACAAAACAAA
>NW_018108379.1:53763-55799 GCF_000183805.2 Loa loa | reverse complement strand
AAAAAAAAAACAAAAACAAGAATAAAGGAATATTATTCTGTCATTCAAGAACATATCTCGAATATTCTGTCATTCAGGGAGATATCTCAAATATTCTATCATTCAGGGAGATATCTCGAATATCCTGTCATTCAGGAAGATATCGCAAATATCCTATCATTCAGGGAAATATTTTCACCTGATAATTTGCAACATTCATAGATTAATTTCATTTTTAACATCGATGACACGGTGGACATGGAATAAAACAACAACAGCAATCTGTATCAAAATGTTCACCAATAAAACATCCACAACATAATGCAATTAATGCCATTAACCATCCGGAACAACCGGAATATCTTGGTCTTTCACTAAAATACACAAAAATTATTTACATACAAAATATTTGTGAATTAAAAAAAAAAACAACCATAATGTTAATGAAAATTTTAAAAACTTTACTTTTTATTTGTTTATTTTTGTATTTACTTTTTTAGTTTATTTATTTTTTTGTTATTATTTAAAATTTCCACGTTTTTATATTTATTTTTATTTTGCTTTTTTTTTTGATTGAAAATATTTCCGTAAATCAAATGTCATTTTAATTTTAGCATCAATTGATGATAAATTATTCAAATTTCAATCTAATCAAGAAATAGAATTCATTTTAATCTTTACAATAATGTTTGCAAAATTTTAAATTATTTTATGTAAATGAAGCAAAATTTACTGATAACATGGTTGTGGACAGTAATAGCCTGGAGCTGGTGAACATGGATAACATTGTCCTGCCGGATATGGTCCATATGGTTGACCGTAAAAAGTATGCTGTGAAAAAAAATTAATCATATTGAATGATGTGTTGTAATTACGGTAGCAGTACAAATACTGTAGTAATGATTTTTGATAATTTTTGAATTTTCCTATGAATTATTTCTTTTGTTATGTATGATTTCGTTTAATTTCAAGAGATTAGAATACATCTTAAATTTTCCGTTTTAAATTTTAAATTTATAAAAAGAATAATAAAATTCAGTTGGCTTTAAGGTATGCATAAATACAATGAATTTTAGTGAAAACGAAAAATTTTTTTAAAAAAAAATGGTTTGATGAAAAATAAAAATCACAATTAAAATACAATTTTTTTTTCTACTAATAATTGACTAACTTTATTTTTAACTTAAAAATGGTAAAATCTAATAAATTAAATGAAAAGTATAATCCATACTCGTCCATACCCGCTGAAATAATATCTAAAAATAATATTATCTAATTTAAATAGTATTAAATGATATTGCTTATTTGAAATGATATTATGCTGGAATAATATTACTTAATTGAAATAATATTAAATCATACTACTTATTCGAAATAATATTGCTCATTTTTGTTAGCACAAAAAGTTTTTCATTTTTGTTTTTACAATTTTTTTATTTAAACAAAATGAAAAAGTGCAAAAAAAGCAAATTCACCAAGAATTTTTCAAATTAATTGCATAGAAAAAAATGTTGAAATGAAAATGAAACTAAAAAATGTGAAAACTGAAAGATTATAACAAAAGTATATCGAAATGAATAAAAATAAATTTTAGAAATTTTATTTCCAAAAAAAAATTTTAATTTAAAAAAAAAAAAGAATTCAAAAACAAAACAAAATTTACCATTGTTCGTTGAACAACGAAACTTGTGTTGTGTGGTAACAGTAATAATAATAATAATAATAATAATAATAATAATAATAATGATAGTAATAATAATAATAATAACAATAATGGTAATAACGATAAAAGCTACAATTATTAGTATTACAAGAAGGGACAAGCTTTGGATGACAAAATTCGTCCAACTTCTCTCTCTTTCTCTTTGTTACTTTCTTTCCCTCACTTTCTCCATCCTATTTTCTGCGATGACCTGTCAACCGGTCTTGTCAAGTTGATTTCAAAATTTTCAGTTGTGGAAGAAATCAATAAACATTATTGTGACTCGTGACATCCTACAATATGATTGATGCTATTTAACGAAAGTCACTGCAGCATTCCAAAATCAACAATTATG
>NW_018108379.1:47728-53740 GCF_000183805.2 Loa loa | reverse complement strand
CGTGACATCCTACAATATGATTGATGCTATTTAACGAAAGTCACTGCAGCATTCCAAAATCAACAATTATGAATCATACCTCAAAAAATTTGATTTGATATTTTATGAATAAAATTTAAATTAAAAAGTTTCCTAAGCAATACAAATTAACTATTCATATAATTACTTATCAAAAATTCTTCTTAATAACTACACTTTGCCAAAAAAGTAATTGGATTATGTCTTATCAGAAGGCATTAATTGATAACATCATATTGTTAGCAAATTTTATTTCCATACTCTCTCATTTTATGCTTTTTTACTTTTTGTTTTTTTGCTTTTTGCTTTTTTTTTTTTGCTTTGCTTTCTAATAGTAATATTTTATTTGCATATTAAAATTTAAATTAATTTTGGGAAAAATGATATGAAATGATAGTAAACTTATGCAATATGCACGTGTAAATGATAAATTAATAGCCTTATCATTAACATTTCCCTATCAATGATATTGATAGCTCTATTCACAGATAATCTTCGAAAAAATTTTCGCACTCTTCAAAAATTTACTCTAAATTCGATGTAAACAATACCGTAAAAAAAAAAAAAAAGCTATTTGAAAAGTTATAAATTTTTCTCATTTCAACAATATCTCATAATCTTTATGATAATAATTAAATGATAAGAGTGAAAAATCTTTTAAAGAAAGAGCAAAAAAAAAAAATTGTGATAAAGATTATTGTGTTAAGGCTAAGAATAAATTTATCTGGCAAAAAAAATTTTCATGATAAAAAGGGATCTTCATGATTTAAAATTTTTTTTAAAAAAAAAATTTATGATAAAAATATTTGTCATAAAGTTTTTATGAAAAGCGAAAGGAAAAATTGTTGACGAAAAAAAAAGGAGCAAAAATCTTTATGATAAGATAAAAAATTTGTTTTGTGATATGATAAGGGCAGAAAAAGTAGAAAAAAAAACCGTATAATAAAAAGTACTGTAAGTTATTACTGTTCCTGTTGCATTGTTGATTATTGTTATCAAAGATTAAAACAAAATTTTACCACAAAAATTAAATTAGTTTCTTGTCAAGTGTACTAATAACATTTGTGGCAGTAAAGAGGAAACGAAAGTTGGAAAAAAACAAAATGTATGAAAAAAAATAATGATAAGAAACAATGATAACATACAAATAAGTATGTGTGATAAAGGAAGAAAAGATGACAAAATAAAAATTACGACATTTACAACTTAAACTGAATTAATCATAAATTTTGATTAACTTGAATAGAATTAATCATAAATTTTGATTAACTTGAATAGAATTAATCATAAATTTTGATTATCTTGAATAGAATTAATCATAAATTTCGATTAGCTTGAAGAGAATTAATCATAAATTTCGATTAACTTGAACAGAACTAATCACAAATTCCGATTAATTTGAACAGAATTAATCAAAAATTCCGATTAACTTGAACAGAATTAATCAAAAGTCTGGATTATAATATAAAGCAAAATGTAAATAACATGTCATTTTTGAAATTATCATTTGTAAAAAGTGTCATTGATTTGGTGCGATGGATAATTTAATAAGTTGAAATCATAAATAATCATATTTTTGTAAAAGTTATATTTCACTTTTTTTTTTCTTATATTCGAAAATTATGTTAACAAATATTCATTCATTATCATTAAAAAATTTTTTAACTAAGATTTTTCCATTTTTTTTTTTTTTACTGTTCTTTTTAATGAAAGCATACAAATAACTGTGGTATGGTATAATAAAATATTATTAAATGACAAAAATTTGAGAAAATTTAATTCGTTTCAAATCTTTGTCAAATAATTAAGTATAACAATAAATTTGAATAATTGAACAAATTTTGTGGCTTCAAAATTTCATTTCGTAATTTCTCTCACAAGATAACTCTTTAATAATTGAAATTTCACCATTTTTAAACAAAAAAAAAATGTAGAAAAGTTAAAAATTTGAAAAAAAAGAAAATTTCTGTAAATTTGCATCATAATTTGCCATCTAACATATCAACTTTGCAATATCAAAATGCATAAATCACTATTAAAATGCATAAATTAATATCAAAATGCATAAATTTGCATAATTATGATAAATGGATTTGAATATTTTGCAAAACTGCAAAATAAAATGAAATTAAACAAATAATTATTTCATCAATAAAAAAAATGCAAGCATAAAATTAAACATTTACATCTGGAAGACATACATTTATACTTTAATGGAATAAACAAAGTTTTACAAATTAAAAAAAAAAAGAAAAAAGGAAAGAGAAAAAAAGGATAAGTATTTAAAATTTTTTTATTTTATGAACAAATTAGATTGTGTTACAATTAAAATTAACCATTTTCATTGCAATAAATTCATTTAATTAATTAACAATGAAACAAATTTCGTTCCTTTTCCTATTATCGAAATAAAAAAAAAGAAAAAGCAAAAAAAAAAAAGTATTAAAGCAACTATACAAGAGTATGTTTACAATTAATTCGATTAGTTTCATCAGGTGATAATTGTTGTTGATTTACGGTATGTTGAATTTCATTCATCGTTGATTTTCTTTCATTTATAGGATGTTTGAATGTTGGTGATGTTGATGATGATGATGAAAATGATGGTTGATGAGGTTGTAAACGATCCGGAATAACACATGAACGATCTTCGCTAATATTAACACGCATCAAAAATTGCTGCACTAAAGTATCAGTTTGAGTAGTTTCCTGAAAATGAATAAACATTGATAGAAATGATTAATTAGAGGTGAAATTTATGAAATTCAATGAAATTTAAAAAATTAATTAAGTGATTGAATTTGAATAAATTATGTATTTATTTAGGATGTTTGATTAATAATGCATAAATTTCATAAACTAGAATTTGCTTCAATTATTAATCCTAAATCTTTTTGATCTGCGCTATTTGATTTTGCATAATTAGTTTTTTTTCTTTTTTTAAATTGATCAATTTCATAATTACATATTTTCAAAATAAAAATTTTATAATTAGAAAAATCAAAAACCCATTCTTTAAATTTAACATTTTCTATACTTAATATTTAAATCTAACATTTTTTGCATTTAATTAATCCTATTATTCTACTGATCGACTTGGTTCAAAAATCATAACTTACTACTTTGTCATATTTTCATTTGATAAAATTGAAAATTTAAAAAAACAATTTACCTGAGTATTTGGTACTCGTGCATAATATGGTATTGCATAATGGATTGGTTTTTTATGCTGAAATTAAAACTTGAAATAATTTACGTTTGAAAAAAAAAAAAGGAAATCGTAAATTTCATAAATAATACTAATATTTTTATCAGAAAAAATAAGTAATGATATGTTAATGAAAATTAATTTATAAATAAAAAAAAAAATTTTTTTTTTACCCTTTGAAAATGATGTTTGTTATGAGATGTAATACATTCTGAATCAGTATAATACAATCTTGAATCTTCATCAGTAACAATCATTCGAGATTCTGTATCACTTGATATCTGTGGTCGTTGTTGTGCTTCCGAATGATACATTTTTGGTTTTGCATCACGAAGAAACACTCGTGCTTCTACTTTACCCAATTTAATTTGTGGATTAATTTTACTCATTGGTAAATTTTCATTCATTTCATTGATTTCCTTTTTCTGCTCCTTATTAGTATCAGATATTATTGCTGCCGGAATATGTATTTCCGGATGAACAATGATAGTTGCATCATTTGGCTTCAATTCTTGAATAATTTCATCGTGCATTAAGTTTAATTTCCCAAATTTACCTTTTTCATGGCTAATTTCTTCATTTTTATTCATCCTGAAAAATTTAAAATATTATTTCATCCGGAAATATTAAGCAATCAAGTTTATCAATAAATTTCCTAAAAAAAAAATTTAATATTTGATAATTTTTAAAAAAAAATTTAATATTTGATAATTTTTTAATCATTATTTAAAGTAGTAGATAAATGATAAATCAACTTTTTTGTAAAATTTTCAAATTTAAAATAGTTTTCCTTAGACTGTTCACATGATTGAAATTAATGATAAATTTTTTATTTCTTAAATATTTGAAAAATGATACGTTTCTTTTTCGGGATATCTTAGAGAAATCATTTATTATGTATAACAATAAATTGCACTAATTTATTAATTAAATTATTCCAATTATTCAGACTATTGAAAATATTGATTAGCTAGTTTGTAAGTGTAAAATTTAAATTATCATTTCTCGAAATTTAAATTATTTTCTCGCATACATATCATATTACCTGTTCTGATGATCTTTCACATATTTCATAGCTTCAATTGTTTCATTAAATTCATCCTCTTCCTCCATTCTACTTTCAGAATGTATTTTTGATGATAATGTTTGCATTTCCATTAATGGTGATAACATCGCATTTGCATAACTAAAATAGTAGCAGTAGTAGTAGTGATAGTAGTAGTAATAATTAAATTAATTAATTAATTCCATTCTTTGTAAATCATTTTAATTTCATTATAAATCAAATTCATTTTGCTAAATATTTAATTAAAAATATTAAATGAATTATTCCTACCTGCTATATGGATTAGCATAAGAGAAACGTGGATCTGATATATCGGATGTATTATATTCTCGATTTTCAATTTCTTTTGATGATTCATGAAATAAATCACCGTTTGCTGATGAATTATAATTTTGTTGTTTTTGTCCTTGCATTAATTGATATACTAACCTGTAAATATACACATTTATATTGCTAATAGTTTAATTGCATAATTTAAATGATATGATATTTTGATGATTCGAATCGATTGATAATTATAAATCAAACTGATAATTCAAATCAAGCTGATAATTTAAATCAAACTGATAATTTAAATCAACTGATAATTCAAATCAATAATTTTTCAGTGCAGAATTACATGCCAAATTTAATTTACAGCCTCAGTAATATTAAAATATGATCAATTAGTAAATTACTGCAATTAATATTTTCATTAATATTGCTAATAGTTTAAGTATATGAATTAAATGATATGATATTTTGATGATTCAAATCAAACTGATAATTTTTAGATCGATATAATTTTACAGTCTAGAATTACATGCTAAATTTAACATACACCCTCAATAATGTCGAAGTGTGACAATTAATAAATTACTGCAATTAACAAATTAACAAATGAATTGATGATCAAATTACTAAACCAATGGCTACAAGCTAATAAATTATTGTAACATCAATAATCCATTGCTAATAAATTCAGAATAAAAAATTCAATGATTTCTAACCTTTTCCTAACTAGATGACCATTTTTGACATTTTAATTTATAGCAAAAACAATACAAAATTTAAATATATTAATTTCTGTTAATTTAAAAATAAACTTTATTTAAAACATTAAATACATATTTTAACGTATATTTAAACATACGACATTGCTACCTTTATGGATTATTGATTGAAAAAATACACCATCTAAAACTTACTTGTTATTATCATTTCTAGACTCTAACAATGAGATAGATTTTTCGAGCAAATTTTCATGTGCATCATCAAATGTTTGTCGTAATCGTGATGATTCATCTAACATTCCTTGTTTTCGATTATACTTTATATTACTGAAAATTTTAAAGAATTTTTAAATTTAGCAAAAATTTTTATGTAAATTTTTTTTTTTTTTTAGTTACATTTTCGATATGAAAATAATTGTATGCATTAATGATTAAAATAATGTGTTTTTCTTCTGTTTTTTCCTTTATTTTTTGAAAATTTTTTTTTTTTTTGGAAATATGTCAAAGTAAGTCTGATGGGAAAATGAAAAATACTATTTATCTAAATTGTTTAATCAAAAAAAAAAAAAAAAAAGAATCCTTGGCCATTAAATACAATTCTCTGATAATGTTATCAATTTATTAGATGCAATAATGAGGGTAATTTGACAGAAGTTTTGTTATTCATTCGTAATTAAGCATTATTTGTTGCATTTATAAAAATATGCCTAGCTAATATTTATGGCTTA
>NW_018108379.1:38625-47228 GCF_000183805.2 Loa loa | reverse complement strand
ACTTAGTTGAAATCTTAAAACAGTTTAACTATTTTTTAACCTTAGCCTAGTTGATCTAATACAGTAACATTTTTTAATCTTAGCCTAGTTGATCTAATACAGTAACATTTTTTAATCTTAGTCTAGTTGATCTAATACAGTAACATTTTCTAATAGCTAGCAAAATTATTCCCATAAAGCATTTCCATAAAGTAGCATTCTGTTATAAAGTTTTAAACTTTTCCTTAAAAAAAAAAGTAAAAATCCAACAAAGCATATAAGATAATATGCAATATATTATTTCATTTACATATATTAAATGTTACATGAAGTGAATAGAAGCAATTAATTAATTAATTAATTAATTAATTATTAGAACTCAAATATTTTTCAAAAATTTCAAAATAAAATAATAGTCTTACTTTTTAATAGTAAGCAAAACGCTTCGATTACTTTTTATTTCATTTTCATCTTCACCAATTAATTTTTCTGATGAAGAACTGGAATAATGATTTTATTTAAAAAATCAATCAGTATTCATTAAATAATTGTTTGAAAAAAATTGTTTCTAAAGTATTTTGAAAATTTTTTCTTTTTTAAAAAGCAAGAAACAATAATTTGCTAAATTTAAAAAAAAAAAAAAAAAGAAAAAATTAGAATGCAAATGCTGTTAATCTTTGAAATAAAATAATAAAAATGAAAAAATAATGGTTCTAATTAATATCTAACATAAAATTCAATTATTAATCTGCTATGTAATTAATAGTTCTAATTAACATTCAGCATAAAATTTAATCAGTTAACCTTGTTATGCAATTAACGCGTCTAATTAATATCAAACATAAAATTTAATCATTAACTTGCTATTTAATTAATAGTTCTAATTAATACCAAACATAAAATTTAATCATTAACCTGCTATGTAAGCATGATTCGGTAATTGATATCATTGATTGCTGATCATCGAATGTTGCCGATTTTGTGATGGATTTTTTTTCCGATATAATTGATTCATTTCCCGTTTCAATATCATCTTGATCATGTTGTAAATGAAATTTGCTTGGTCTTAAAAAAAAAAAAAAAAAGTAGAAATTTTTGCTAACATAGTTGATCAAACTTTCTCGCGATTCTTTTTTACTCCAATAAAGCTTTATATAAATTAGCTTTACGAATTAGCTTTATGAATTAGCTTTATAAATTAGCTTTATGAATTAGCTTTATAATTAGCTTATGAATTAGCTTTATAAATTAGCTTTATGAATTAGCTTTACGAATTAGCTTTATGAATTAGCTTTATAAATTAGCTTTATGAATCAGTTTTTAATTTAGTTTTTAACTTTAAAATTTTTCATCCATTAATTTTGTTTATTTTTGCATAGTATTTTCATTAATTAACCTTTTGGGTTTTTTATTAAAACCAAGCCAAGCGATGATTTTTTGTTTCCAACTATATTTTACTTCAATTGTATCGGATTTATTATCGTCTTTTTTGCTGTTGCTTCAATTTTTGTTCCGGTTTTTCGTCATCTGATTCTGAATGCTCCGCTTCACTAACACTTCTAAATAATATCATCATTGAGGAATAAACATCTTTCAAGTATAAAATTTCGCTTGGCGATAATTCATTTAATTTAGTATTTAATTTAAACAGTTATCAGTTATATTCGATACTTAAATTCGTATTTTCTGGATATTCATATATAATTATGTTTAAAATATATTTATAAAATAAATGAATAACTGGAGTAATTCTAATAATTTTAATCAAAATATGAATTCAACATTCAATTCCTGTACTTTGACGCAAATATAATTTAATCGATTATTTAATATTTTCTGATGAAAAATTTGATATAATAAAATATTAAAATATTATCATATCATAAAATTCTATCATTAAATTACATCATATAACATATTCATCTATTTCATACTATAAAATAACTTACTTTAATGATGGAACATAACTATGTAAATCTTTATTACTTCTTTTATACGATCGATCTGGTGAAATTTCATCATCCTAAAAATTTACATTATGAATAAAATTATTCTTTAATTACTTACACTTGATTACATTTTTAAACTTTTACTCGTACTAAGAGTAACTTAAATGTTTATATCATAAAATTTATGATCAATTTGAAAAAAATAAAAAAATAGTAATATTTTTTTTCTCTTGCCTCTTTTTTTTTTTTAAAGACATTTTAAATAATACAGGAAAAATTTTGTTGAATAAAATGCGTAAATTATGTGGCAGAAAAAATAAAAACAATGTCAACTGAAAAAAAAAAAACCATATATATAACCATTAATATTATATGAAAATAACATTTAATAAAGCATAAATATTTGTAATTATGCAAAATATAATTTAAAAAAAAAAAAAAGAAAAAGATAATAAAGAAAAATTAACCATTGTATTAATAATTTTATTCGTTGCAATATTATCACCTACTTTACTGGTATGTAAAATAGGATGTGAAATTTCTGGATTATTAGATGTTACACGTTTCTTTCCACCACCAGCTAATTCAAAAATTCGTTTTTTTCCTCCGTCCTTTCCTAAATAAAAAAAAAGAAAATACGACAATAAATTTTAGAAAATTTCTTAAATGATAAAATATAAAACTAATATTGTTAATTAAAAATTCTTCCACTTTCTCTTTTTTTTTTCTTCCTTTTTTTGTTTCCTAATTTTATCATTTAAAGAAATATTAGAAAAAAAAAAAGTATGTGTAATTTGAATTTATTTCATAAAATAAAAATATTATAAAATTTCATGAAAAAGTATATTTGAAACAATAAATGATGCTTAAAAAAGGAAAAAAAAAGGGATAAAAATAACTTACGTGTAATAATTGCTTGGTGAGATCCGTATTTGCTTCACGTAAACCACGTACAAGAGCAAAAAGGAAATATATAGTTAAAAGGAGAAGTAATAAAACTGGAATAACAATACCCGGTGATATCATATATCTGATCGCATCAAAAAGGCCTTTTGTTAAATTACGATCAAGTAATTGTACAATTACACTGTAGAAACGTTCCTGACTTCTGAAATCATCTAATAATACTTCCTTTTTTTTTTTAAAAAAAAAAAAAATAGAAATAAAAAATTTTTTTTTTTTTTGAATTTAACTTTTCTTTTTTTTTTAATCATATTATTCCAAAATGGATTAGTTGAAAAAGTGCTTTTAAAGAAAAAAAAAATGGATAAAATTAAAATAAAAAAAATAGTTATTATTCTAAAAATTGAAATTAAATATAAAATATAATTGGAAAAATTTAATTTGACGTGTTAAATTTCAAATTTAGTTTTTTTTTTTCTTAAAAATGACAATCAAAAATTATTGTAAAAAAAAAAAAGAAAGGAAACAAACCCAAATGGACCACATATTTTGGATGGTTTCTTCGAAGCGATTACATAACCTACCGGAAGAGTACAAAGGAATAACATAAGCAATAATAGCATCAAATAAAAATTACTTGACCTAAAAAAAAAAAAAATGGAAAAATTTTGAAATTACAAAAAAAAAATTTGAAGGTTTTTTTTTATTTTTTACAAACGATTTTATACAATATTCTATTTGCATCAATGAAAAATCTGAAAATTAAAACAATAAATATAAAAAATTAATTTTCTCTCAAAATAATTAGAAATTTAATTAAAACGGTAATGAAATATGCTTTAAGTAAAGCAAAAAAAAAAAAAAGAACGAATAAAAACACCATATTAACAAAGTAATAATAGAAAATTAATTTACAAAAAAAGAAAAAAAAAAAGTAAGAATGGAATAATTCCAAAATTTAAATTAAAATAAAATATATTTAAATAAAGCCAAAAAAAAACGAATAAAAACATCGTATTAACAAAGTAATAATGAAAATTAATTTACAAAAAAAAAGTAAGGAAGGATTAATTCTAAAATTTAAATTAAAATAAAATGAATAAAATATATTTAAATAAAGCCAAAAAAAAAGGAGAGCAAATATTGCTAAATTATATTAAACAAACCTGGATGCACGGAATATTTGTCGAGCTGGTACATTACAGGTCATTACAGCCCAACCTCTAATGTACATTAGAATAATTAATTTAATATTATTAATAGCTGGTAACATAGGAACAAAAAATAATCCCAACCATATCATCCCTTGATTATTCACTAAATGTAGCACATTTTCCGCAACTTTAAATTCACCATATTCTGGCTGCAATTAATAAATTTTATTCAAATTGTGGAAAAATTTAAATAATTATAAAATTTTAGAATTTTTACTTTTTCTTTTGTTTTTTTGTTTTTTATTTTTTAAATATTGATAAGAATAAAGTGAAACATACGAAAGTTGTTTCTAAATTCCAAAACCACCAAATATTGGTATATCGAACCCAAAGTGCTCGAAGAAAATCAATCACCAAAATGGATGCAATTGTCATCACCAAATCAGTCGTTACCAATTTTGTTATTTCCTTTAATTTGTTTTTTTATTTATTTATTTGAATTAAAATTTTCAGCAGGTACTGTTTTATTTAAAAATTATTTTATATTTAATAATTCCTATCTTATATTATTCCCTTTTTCTTTTTTAATTCCTTTTCATTAAACATGAAAAACAATTCAAATATTTTGTTCATTTTATTGCCATTAGATATTTTGCTTTTTTTTTTAATTTTTATTGTTTTTTAAAATTACTGAAATCATTAAATTTTGATCAAGTACTGTTTTACTCAAATCATACAATTTTAATTATGTACTATTTCGACGGAAATCATTAAATGCTCAAGTATTGCTTTCATTCAGAATTATTTTAAATTCTATATAATAATTAGTAATTAAGATAATCACAATCATTTTGATGATAACAATCGTAGATGATCATAATCATTTTGATGATAACAACCGTATAAGTAACATATTTGTAAATGATTGATAATGATATTGCAATGACAATAGTGATAAATGTTTAGCAGAATAATGAGAATGTAATACCAAATGATTCAATTTTAGTAATAATTAACAAAAAAAAAAAAAAAAGGAATATGACAAACCTCTCCAATGAGATTTTCCCAGCATTCTTCATACCAATCCGTGGATAAGCGGGCTGCTGATAAAACCGCTTGTACGGTAGTAGAATAATTTAAAAATGTCGGTCTAGCAGAAATATTTCTTGTCCAATCAGTATTACCAATTGGATATGCGACAAATGTACTCGCATTCATTAGACCACGACGATTTTCGGTTACAACAGCTTTTGGATTTGTAATACCAAGTGGACCAAAATTTGGAAAAACCTTGAAATAATACAATGCTATGATAAAGATTTATGCAATTATAATAGAAATTATTATAATTAATTACGATAATAAATAAAAGAATAAATTAAATCCATTACAAATAAAGCTATCTAAGCATGCATATTTCGTATCAAAAAAAAAGCAAAATTATTGATATGATAATTGTTTTATCATATAAGTAGAAAAAAAGAAAAGAAAAAATTAAAGATCAAAAATCAAAAAGGGAAAATCATGTAATAATCATGATGAAAATATTATGATTAATTTTATTATAACTATCCCAACAATCAGTTTGTTGTATGTTTATGCGTTTAAAAAAAAAGTTGATAATAATAATAGAAAAAATATTATCATTATTTTAATTACTGACTATTATAAATATCAAAATAAAAAAAAAGTACATATTTATTGTTGATAGAATAATTAATTGCATGACGATAAATTTAATCAAACGTTTACTATTTATGCTCTAAGAAATTTAATTCTAAATTTGTGATAATCATAATGATAATAACCATTACAAAATTATGATGATAATTATAAAATACAATGATAATAATAATCATTACAAAATTATAATAATAATTATAAAATATAATGCTGATAATAATCATTGCAAAATTATAATGATAATTATAAAATATAATGATGATAATAATCATTTCAAAATTATAATGATAATTATAAAATATAATGCTGATAATAATCATTTCAAAATTATAATGATAATTATTAAATTTGTTATCATAAACATAATACGGTTGAATTTATCTTCCTCTCTCTCTTCTTTTTTTTTTTTAAGTAATATCAAAAATCATTTTTGAATAATCAAGAATTAATTTCGAATTAAACCATAACAAACATTTGTATAATTATAATGTTAATAATTATTCATTACAATATTACAATTATAATTATAAAATATAATAAAAATAAACTAACAGTTGTCCATGGTTTACCAGAAGATGGCGTTGTTGGAATGTCATTAAATTTACTACGATTGAAAAGTGATGATGCTACAGATGGAAAATCGAATACCACTTGACGACCAATTCTAATAATAATACAGTATCATTGATAATTAAAATAAATATAGTTTTTGTCCTTTTTTTCTTTTTCTCGCACAGAAAGATTCAATTTATAGTATTTAAAATACAAACCTTTCAGGTAGATTTCAAAAAAAAAAAACGCTATTAATGATTAATTAATTATAACGTTTCGAATTAAAGTATTCAAATTATTTTTTTTTGCTTTGCCTTTTTTTTTCTTTGAAATTATTTGTTTACTAATATAATAATATCCAAAGAAGTAATTCTGATTGTAAGAAAGTAAGTTTAATAGAAATAAAAGTAAGAAGCATTCATAGAAGTAAATCGAATTTATTTCTAATTAAAAATTTGTTTTAATTAAAAATAAAAAATACAAACTAAATTAGAAATAGAAATTTCAAATTATTAATTTTCAACAGAAAAATAAACAACAATGAAAATTGTATTTTAAATCTGAATTTAATTTGTTTTTCTTTTTTGCTGAGAAATGAAAAAAAAATATAATTTAAAAGGAACCGTTGTTTAATAATTTGATTATAGGAAGTGTTGTAAACCGGTCCCTTATTATTATTATGATAATCGGAATATTGCGGAACCGGAATAAGATGTTCACCAACATTTCGTTGATTTTCCATTGTATTCAACATGAACATCAATGAAATAATAAGTGTATAATAATTCAATATGTAGAGGAATAAAACCCTAAAATAATAATGAAATAATATTTGACACATATTATCATTATAAGCAAATTATCACTAATTAAAATTAACAGTTGATAAGAACCGAAAGAAATTACCAAACTATTGCTATTATCACTACGAGAAAATGTTATCAATGTATAAAATTAACAATTAAATATGATTATTCGTACATTAATGCAAATATTAATATCATCAAATATACTGTATTTGAATGAGTTTTAGGAAAAAAATAAGATTAAAGGAAAAAAAAACAAAATTATCATTTATTGTAACTGATAAAAGATATATATGATAATTTTATTCAATAAATTTAAAATTAAATAAAAATTTAAACTTAAATAGGCAAATATAATTTAAAATTAAATAGGCAAATATATACGAATACCTTCCTAATTGTAATCGAAGAGCAGTTCGTGGATGATATCGTTCCATTTTACTGATGAGATCGAAAAAATTTGGAAATGTTAAAGTGATAAATGAGACCGTTATTGATACTGCATTCTATAAATGTATCAAAATAATTTATTTCTTAATAATTTGAAATTTTAAATTTAAAAAAAAATGAAAAAAATTTCTTTTATAATAAAATAATAATACATTTTAAAAAAAAGAAAAAATTTCTTTTATAATAAACTAATAATATATGATTGATGAAAAAAATACAACAAACTTTCCATCTTATCATTCAATCATTCATTTTTTATCAAATCAAAAAAACAGCAAATTAAACGACAAAAATATAACTTATTCAATCTAATTTATTATAATTCAATTTATTTTAAAATTTTAAAAATTTTAATTATTTAATTTAAATTGTAAAATTTCATAATATACAATAAACTCATACTCGCTGTATAAAACTTGTCTTTGTTGTAATTTGGCTAACAGCAAGAATAGCCCATACTGATCCAGCTTGCATCGCAAAAACTAATATATTCGCTAATACACGAAGAGTAAATTGAAGAAAGCTATAAGAATAAATTATAAAAAAATAATTATTATATTACGTAAAAATAATTAAATATAAAATTAAACGAATTCAAATATGATTATTTTGGAATGAAAAAATTTTGTAAATTTCTCACATTTTCATTTCTAATTTTAGGAAAATAAAATTACAATGATATTAATATTTTGTTTTAATAATTACAAAAAAAATTCTTATCTTATCGTTGATAACAAATGTGAATGGAAAAAAAAAGACCAAATAAAATTATCATTTGGTTGGTTAATAATTTGTTTCATTTATTTTATATTATCATTTTTTTTTCCGGATAAAATTGATCAAATTATCAATTAAAATATCACTTAATCTATAATTTCCATCTGATTATTATAGTTCATCCTTTTGTTATGTTAAATACTTTATGAAGCATATTTACTAGACTATGAAAAAATTAGCATATCATATATTACTTATCAAAATCTAATGCCAAACGTAGATATGATACAATTGTAAATATTTCCTCAAACATAGATACGCTAAATGACGTAACTGTAAATATTTCCTCAAACGTAGATACGCTAAATGACGTAATTTGTAAATATTTCCTCAAACATAGATACGCTAAA
>NW_018108379.1:35484-37920 GCF_000183805.2 Loa loa | reverse complement strand
AATTAATAAAATAATATCGATTTCATTGACATCGTTTTTTCCTCACTCAAAATATGAAAAGTTACGAAATTTTTTCCGTTCAATTTTTCACATTTTACAATTATTCTAACTTTTGGCATACGATTAGATTAATGAATTTTTTAATTGTAAAAATAATTTCATCTTTAAATTAGCATTTCATTTTATTTCAAGCATCATTTTAATGATGTTAGCTTAACGGTAATATTTATAAAATTCGCATTACTTAAAAAAAGAAATTCAAAATAATTTTTCAATTTCAATTTTTTCAATTACCAACAATCCAGAGACATTAATTACCTAATAATCAAAAACGATTATAAAGTAATTTTTCCATTTCAATCCATTTAATTACTAATAATACAGAAACATTAATTACCTAGCAATCCAAAACGATTAAAAGTAATTTTTCAATTTCAATTTTTTCAATTACTAATTACCCAAAAATATTAATTATCTAACAATCCAAAACGATTAAAAGTAATCTTTCAGTTTTAATATCTTTTAATTTATATTTGCATGCTAAACGAAATTCCATTTATTTATAAATTACAATAATATAATATATTTTATTCAAATTAATACATGAATCAAATTTTTTCAAAAATTTTTCGAGTAATTTCATTGATTAATTATTTCTTTGGAACATTTTGAATTGTATTTATCATGATAAATGTATATCAACGATAGTTATATCATTCATTTATCATTTATAATGATCATTAAAATTAAATAATTTCGTGATTTATTAATTAGCACTTTTGTTTATCGTTAATTTTCTTTTTTCGTCTAACTTTTAATTACAATTTTTTTAATGTCAAAAAGAATTTTTTTTTTTTAAAAAAAAAGAAAGCTGTAATTATTAATGAAAAATGCTCACTTTAAAATCGAGAATGGTATTTAATTCATCTGCTCGTGGTATATCTTTTTCTTTCATAACTTTGATATGATAAGTTCGATTAAATCGTTCTGGACCACCTCGAGAATCTGCTAACCACTAAACAAACTCTTTCTATTATCATGATTTATTCATGAAATTTAATCACTTATATAGGCTATAATTGGTATTACAATGGTTTAAATAAAAATTTTACAGAAAATTAATGAGAATGTATCATACTTTGAAGTAATTTTCAGAAAAAAAAATTGGAAATTATATATTTAATTTTAATTTAAATGAAATTTTCATTTTCATTAAATGTTTTTGCAACATTTATTTTAGTAAAAAGTTTTGCAGTTGCCTAAACATATCCATTTCTATCAAAATTGGCAAACTTTCACTTGCAATGCAAAATTAACGTGCTAACTCACGTTAACGACTCATTCAAATCATATTAACTTGTTCACGTCGTGTTACATTCACATCACATTCATTTGTCTTGCGTCACGTCATATTCATTTACGTTATATCCATGTCACATTTAACTTGCTTATGTTCATGTCACATTCACATCATATTCACTTGTTATGCGTTCACGTTACTTCACGTCACATTTACATCATATTCACTTGTTTTACGTTCACGTTACGTCACATTCGCATCCATTCACTGCTTTGCGTTCACGTTACCTTACATTTACTTGTTCATGTTATATTCGTTTGCTTTACGCAAATTTGCATTCGTTCTACTAAAATGACAAAAAAAAAGAAAAATTTTGTCGAAAATATATTTACCTCTGGAATGGTAACGAATAACATCATTATTATAGTCATTGTAATGTTGACACTAAGGACCCATCGTAAGAATGTAAAATAAGATGAGACTACAGAACCATAGTGACCTGAAATATGCAAATAATTATCAAATTAAAATATAATGGATGAAATTTTTTAAATAATTTGATTGATAATATAAAATTATGCATATTTTCCGAAAAGATCAAACATTTCAAATTTAAACATTTAATGAAAATGTCCTGGAGGGAATTCAAATTCCAAAAGTTTATTCCATTAGATTTCATCAGTTATATAATATTTCAAAAGAAAAGCAAAAAAAAAAAGAGAAAATCTTTGATAAAAGATAATAAATGATCTGATCAGGTAATAAATAATCAATAAATCAATTAATCAATCAATCATTAAACAATTAATTTACATAATGTAATCAATTATTTGCTAAAATTCAACCATTGTTTCAAGTAAATGGCGCAATAAAACATGCAATATTATGCTGAAAATAAAAAAAAAAAAGAGTATCATAATTTGATAATTAATTAAATTAAATTAACTCACTTTCAATTGTTTTAATTTTTGCTTCCCATGGTATCAAATATATCTTCATATTACTACACCATCGACCAAATGCTGTTAATTGCCTATTTGCTTCAACTTTATACAAATGCCATCGTGATACTTTCGATTGTTGACGTTTCAAATATCGTCGAGCAACCCTAAAACTCATCCTTTTTTTAAAAAAAA
>NW_018108379.1:31628-34842 GCF_000183805.2 Loa loa | reverse complement strand
ATACATACACTATCATCTTAGTGTATGGCGCAATAATCTTATCATTAAGATCCTATATGTTAAACAATACATACACTATCATCTTAGTGTATGGCGCAATAATCTTATCATTAAGATCCTATATGTTAAATAATACATATACTATCATCTTAACGTATGGCTCAATAATCTTATCATTAAGATCCTATATGATACATACACTATCATCTTAACGTATGGCTCAATAATCTTGGCATTAGGTAGCTAATTATTTAAGCAATAAAAAAATGGTGTAAAATGATTTGTTAGATATTTTGGATAACAAACATACAAAATATTATGTAATCACTGAAGAATTCCTGAATGATATATACCAGAAAATTCTCGAAACATTCTTAATTTACTAATTGCAATTAATTAATTGAGATTTTTTCTTTTATTTTTTTTTCAGCATATTATTTATATTTTAACATTTATGGTGTTATTTTCATGATAAGTATTAAATTTTGAAATGATTTTTTTTCTTTTTTAAATGATCCCTCATTTTTCGTTCATTTATTTTTAAGCTCAAAAATAAAATTATCAATATTTAATATTTGTATTTCATATTAACCAAACAATTTGTACTTGAATTAATTCCAAAAATTTTTTAATTTACCACTAATCAATAAAGCTATCTTCTATCAATAGAATTTTCATTACAACCAGAAGTTATTTATCATTTAATTATTTAAAAATTTGAATAAAATAATAGAATTGAACAAAGAAAAATTAAACGAAATAAAAAAAAAAAAAAAAAACAAAACTAAACTGTGTTTCACTGAAATGTCCAGGAAGACGAATTGGTTTGACAGTATTTGAAGAAGATCGTTGAAAAAGTGAAATCAAGTCAACCTAACAATATATTAAAAATTTATTCATTAATTTCCGAAAAAAAATTCAGTAAATAATTATTCAATTTCATATCTAATTGATAAGTTAATGTTTAACAAATTAACAACTGCAAATTTTAAGATTTCGAGTCATTTTTTTTAAAGAAAAAAATTTAACAAAAGAGAAAAAAATGTGACAATATTTCTTACAAGAAGGGATGATCGACGCGAAAGTCGTGCACCGGATGATGAATCATCATCACCGCATTCCGGTGTACGATCAGCTGATTGACTGAATGCGGTACGCTCATCTGAATCGAAATTTTCCTCATCGTTTTTTCCAAACTTTCTCAATGCAAATTGATAAAGCTTCCGGCTAGCTTCTAATGCTCCGGTACAACAACGATGCATTGAATGCTAACAATTTCTTACGTAATTATATGTCGTAATTTGTTAAGCGTAACAACTAATTCATGCAATTCACCTGAAAAAAAAAATGCAATTCACCTGTAATAACTCATATAATTCACCTGTAATAATTCATATAATTCACCCGAAAAAAATGCAATTCACCTGTAATAATTCAGATAATTCACCTGCAATAATTCAGATAATTTACCTGTAATAATTCATATAACTCACCTGAGAAAAAATTAATGTAATAATTTAATGCATTAACTTTTTGCTAAATATATAAGTAAAAAACAAATATATATATATATAAATAATTTCGAATACAAATGAAATATATTAATACCAATTGAAAGGTGAATAATTTCGAAATATACAAATGAAATATATAAATAAAAAATATACAGATAATAAATAATATTGAAAAAAATACATATATATAAATAATTTTACATAAGTGTCTAAAAAAATACATAAATAAAAATTATATACAAATTGACAAAAAAATTTATATGAATAATTGAAATATATAAACAATTTTGTTTTCCAAAATTTATACTTTAAAAAAATTTTTGCCTTTTGCACCAAAATTTTTTACTTTTCAATTGATATTATTTATTTACGATTAATTATAATGGATAATTTCTTGATGGAAAATGTCGAAATTTTGAAATTATGAAGGAAATTTCTAAAAAAAAAAAATAAATGAAAAAAGTGGCATCGAAATTTTTATAACTATCAAATTTTTTTATCATTTTTTAATAAAATACTTCAATTCAATTCTTTCGATCATTTTATCATTTTACTCAAAAAAAAATTATCAACTTTTACAGTGATAATATATGGCAGCAAATGATAATTGGGAAATTTACCTGTATTATCGAATTGTTGAAAATTTGTAGTTATTTTTTGTTGCCGAATAATTATTGTTGATAAAATGTAATTTGACCAAAAGGCAATAATTAGTTTCAAAATTGCCAAATAATAATTGTTCGTAATCACTTTCTCATTTAATGATATCATTATGAGCGCTAATCACTTAAGCATTCATTATATTCTTGCTTTTCAATTTCGAAAATGCAAGTTACCAAAATGCACAAATATGCATCAAATAGGAATCAATTGATAATTAATCAAATGCTCATTTCGTTTATCCGTTATAATAACATGGTTGACCTGAAATTATTTTATGATATAAAATTATGCAATCACTTCGAGAATGATATCATACAATTCGAGTTCCTATTGCTTAAACAGTTGTTGATAATTTTTTGAAAAAATATCAACAAATACAGAATATTGACATTTTAATTAAGCTAACTTATCAAAAAGATATCAGCAAATACAAAATATTAACATTTTAATTGAGCTAAATTATCAAAAAGCTTTCGATTTTTACTTATATTTAAGCTAACATATTAAGTTAATTTATCATAAATTTCACTTATCATAAAATCTTTTTAATTAAGCTAAAATAATGGAATTAAAATATTTGCGAGGTATTTTTCGATTAACCTTTTTTGATATATTACAATTAAGGCTGCCTTTCATTTTAATTAAATGTAAATTCTAATTTCCACCAATAGAAATAATGCTAATAAAAATTCACGAAAAAATGATATGACATTTTTATTTAAATGAAACTTATCAGAAAGTCTAATTTGTGATAAAATTTAATTTGTAAAACAGTAAAATAATATATATAAAAATTAAAATATAAAAATATATATTAAAATATAAAATAAAAAATTAAAATTTTTAAAATAAATTCACATCATCTGTTTTTTTCTTCTGTTGTAAATTTCAAATATTTGATGATTAAGATAAATTTTAGGCAAAAAAAAAACATGTCAGCTAAATGATTGTAATATATGTGTGTGTGAGGTTGTATGTGTGTGTGTGTGTGTGTGTGTGTGTGTGTGTGTGTGTGTGTGTGTGTGTGTGTGTGTGTG
>NW_018108379.1:29026-31361 GCF_000183805.2 Loa loa | reverse complement strand
GTGTTTGTGCCTGTGCACGTATGTGTGTGTATGTGTGTGTGTGTATATATATGTGCATGTGTGTATGGGTGTGTACGTGTGTGTATATATACGTGTGTGTGTGTGTGTGTCTTTCTAACTTGTAATGATACGACCTAAGAATGTTTAATTTTTTTTTTTTTTTTTTTTTCTTTGTTATTTAACTGCCAACTGTTAAAAGTGTATTTTATGAAAATTCCTCTGTGTTAGTTCAAGAAGCTTCCAATGGTTAAGTTTTTTTTTGTATATTAGTTTAGCTTAAATATTTAAAATGTTACCTTCCTAAAATTACCTGCAAATTATTTAGTGTTTCAAATTTTTAACTAAATAATTTATCTGATTACTTTCTAATTGCAAACACTTCATTTTGATCCGATGAAGATCAATTATTGTACGAAAAAATTAAAATTGATTGATCGATTGATCGATCGATCAATCGATGAGAAAAGTTTTCAACCCTCCGGGAATACAAAAAAAAAGAAAAAAGGAGAAAACATATGTTAATTAAATATGAATACACTTAATATATGTTAATTAAAAATACGAACATATATTTTAATTAAATCTATTCGTATTTTTACGTGATAAAAAAAAAAACGAAGAAAATATCACGTAATTATTTTTGTTACAGTTATTTATTAATTAAATAATATGTAACATAAATAATCATTATTCATTGATCTAACAAATATTTTAAAAAGAATAGAGATATATCATTTATAACAATTAACAATTTTGTTTATCCTGAAATAACAAATTAATTAAGTGTTAAAAGAAAACAAACATCATGCTAATTAAGTGTAAGGGAATAAGACAAACTATGATATAAATTATTAGATGTTAACAATATGAAATTTGAAAAAAATTTCCATTTTAAATTTAATATTTTGTGTGATATAAAAAACGAAAAACAAAAAAAAAAACAAAAAAAAATAAAGTCTCAATAATTAACAATTAATTAATCATTTTGTGAAAATTTTATTTGATGAAAAGAAAAGAAAAGTCTGAAAGAACTATTTCAAGAATGGTTAAAATTTTGCATCCAATTTTTGCAAATATCTTACATATTTATTATTAACTTCAAAATTTCAATAGTTTTTGTGACATTTTTACGATAAATCGATTTGTTAATTGTGATATTTTTCGCTGATAAATGATTTTAAATGAAGTATTATGTCAATTTTTCGTCATTTAAGAATGCCTAATTGTATTAAAATGGATGTTCCAATTAATAATATCTTGAATATTCATAAAATTAATGAGATATTTTTTTAATTAGTTGAAAAAAAAAAGCTAATTGTCAAAATTTTGGATGAATAATTGGATGAACAGAAAAAATGCTAACAGGAGAATGCGATAAAAGTGAAATAGGAAAAATTGAAAGGAAAAAAAAACTATCACAATTTACGCTCTCTTCAATCATTTACATGCCTATCAGATAATTTAATATGAAATTTAAATTTTTCATTAATCATATTTCTAACAAAAATTATGTTCAACAAATTAAACAACTCTCATTATCCATTGCTATTTACTATAAGAAATCATCTATGCAAATTTTTAAAGTTATCATTGAAATATTAAAATGTAATCACTGCTCATTTTCATTATCTCAATGAATTAGCAGTAACAGTATTGTTTGTTGCAATTGTTATCATCAAAATTATTATCTTTTCTAGCATAATTTTTACTGATACATTAATAATCATCATAATTATTATAGCAATACTAAGCCAAATATGGATGAAGGAAATGATATGATAGCTGAGGGAATAATATTTAATAATTAAACAAAATACAAAAAAAAATAAAATGAATAAAAAACCATTGTTATATCATTTAATTAAATAAAACTACTGTAATAATACATATAGCTGAGAAATGTAAAGTATTTGAAAAGGTATACATTTGATGAAATCTTACATCAACGGCAACTGTCCACATTTAAATCATTTATCAATTTTATCTCTTCCATCTTATCCAAGCTATTTCATAATTGAATGGCAACTGATATGTAATGAAAGTCTAAATCGGTGGATTACTATTCTATTCCATTATTTCAATTGATAAACAAATATCAATAATTAAAAACGGATGAAATATTTCGAATTTTTATTCAATTTTGATAAACAATTTATTTGTAATAAAATGATAACTTTAATAATGTGTTACCATTTTAACACTTGATAAATCATCACTATCATTATTGTTATTATTATTATTATTATTATTATTATTATTATTATTATTATTATTATTATTATTATTATTATTATTATTATTATTATTATTATTATTATAATTATTATAATAATAA
>NW_018108379.1:27052-28067 GCF_000183805.2 Loa loa | reverse complement strand
ATTATTATTATTATTATTATTATTATTATTAATTATTATTATTATTACTATTATCAGGTTTCCAATAAATAATAAATGGTTGTAGTGAAAAAAAATGATAATAAAAAAATGGTGGTAAAAATTTTTTTAATGTAATATGACTTTTATAGGAGTATTTCAAACACTTACTAGAAATACCTTGCATTAATTAATTAGGAAATTTTCAACAAATATTCATTGGTGATGAGTAATTGTTTTATCAAATTTATTTATGAATATAAAAGTGAAGATTTAAATGAAATAAAATTTTTCTAATATTAATACATATGAAAAGGGAAGAAAAAGGAAGGGTAAACATTTTTTCGTAATTATCTGATAATTATTATTATTGGTGGTGGCAAAAAAACATCAAAAATATCGATTGAAAGAAAAAATGAACGTAAGCTTTAAAAATATTACACTAAAATTTATCATGATTGCTAAATTGGTACCATTATTTTAAAAATTATATGAAGTAGCAATAAACAAATTTTAACACTTTTTTCACTTCCAAAAAAAGAAAAAAAACTTGGCATATCTTTGCAAGATATTGTAAAATCAATGAAATTTAAAGCCAGATGCTTTTTGTAAAATATACCATTGAAGTTATTATTGATCTGTTCCGTTCTTTAATTTAAAAATTTTAGGTGCTATATTTTGAAGTGCAGCTATTAATAAGACAGAAAAATGAATAATGTATTGCAAGCAGACCTCTGATATGAAGCATTCGTTGGATAATAATAATAATAATAATAATTAATAATAATGATAATAATAATAATAAAAATAATAATAGTGATAATAATAATAATAATCATGATAACAATAGTGGTAATGGTGATAATGGATACATTGTATAGATCATGAAGAATACATCCTATAGATCATGAAGAATACATGGTATAGATCATGAAGAATACATCCTATAGATCATGAAGAATACATGGTATAGATCATGAATACATTGTATAAATCATGGATACATGTATAGATCATG
>NW_018108379.1:23526-25859 GCF_000183805.2 Loa loa | reverse complement strand
ATCATGAAGGATACATCATATAGATCATGAAGAATACATGGTATAAATCATGCATACATCGTATAAATCATGGATACATCGTATAGATCATGAGGGATACATTGTACAGATCATTAAGAATACATCCTACAGATCATGAAGAATACATCCTATAGATCATGAAAGATACATCGTGTAGATCATGGATATATCGTATAGATCATGAATACATGTATAGATCGTAGATACATCGTATAGATCATGAAGGATACATCGTATAGATCATGAATACATCCTATAGATCATGAATATATCGTATAGATCATGAAGGATACATCGTGTAGATCATGAAGGATATATCGTATAGATCATGAATACATGTACAGATCGTAGATACATCGTATAGATCATGAAGGATACATTGTATGATGAAAGATTCATCATATAAATCATTATACATCATATAGATCATGTAGATTATGAAATTTTTTAAAACTTGTTTGGGAGAAAAAAGAAGGGAAGCAAATCTTAATCAATTTTGATGGAAGTTTTACATTGATAATGAGATCATGAAAATAAAAAAAAAAATAGAAAATAAACATAAATTATTGAAATGAAAGGATCAAAGGATGGTGGGAAATGTTGAGCAAATAGTTTATAGATTATATTACGATAGCAGATAACCAATGACGCGTGAAACATTCCTTCTTCTTTTACAAAGTTCAAAGAAACTTTTCGTCTTGAAAAAAAAAAGAAATATTTATCATTAAAACTAATTAATCAAATCTGATGTTCTCACTTAAGAATAATTTTGCAGAAAAACGAAATTTTATATATATATATATATATATATATATGTATATATAATCATTTCATTTTATTTCCCAATAAATACGATTGAGTTGTGAATAATTGATAATATAGTTAATTAATTCATTTGTATGACTTGCTTATAATTTTTAAACATTAATTTGTAAATTATTGCGAACAATCATTTGATCAGACAAGTATGATTTAAAATAAATGATCAGTTATATGTTATTTAGATTTAGGAAAAATATAATTTTCATATTAATTGCATTATTTGCTACAAAAAATATCCGTACATTTTTAGATTTAAAATTGAAAAATTACTATTTCGGATTTAAAATTTAAAAATTATTTGTAAAAAAAAACATACCCCACTAATTAAAATATTAATTATCGGAAAGGAAATTTTTTTTAATTATCCATAAATCATATGAATTTTTCATACATCTTGATTAAACCAAATATTCCCTGCATTCTGTTAAATGTGAAAGTAAAAAAATTGTCGGAATAATCGAGAAAAAAAAAAAAAAAAAGAACGAAGAAAGTAGCCGATTGATGAAAGGTCAAATGAATATAGCAGACTTGATAGCTAAATTCCTAAAATTTTTTAAAATATTAGCTCTCAATGATATAGTGGATTAGGCGTTATCGTAATGAAAAATTAGATCCTTTGTGTATTCATTGATGCCGAACGTATCTGATCCAATTTGATTAGTTAAAATTTTTTTTTTAAATGTTATAATGATTTTAGCAAAATTTGAAAAGCTGCAATAATAATAAATTATCTTAAATAATGACTATAAGCAATTTTTCTTTTTTTAAAATGAAATTAAGATTTTATCAAATATTTATCAAAATAATTGTCCATATATAACTTATGCCTGACTTTCATATTATTTCTTTGATCAAAAAAAAGAAATTAATTCACTATTGTTTCATAAATGATTTAAAAACTAAGAAAAAAGAAAAAAACTTTTTTTTACTTTGATCAGTTTAGGAAAAATTTTCATTCCATTCAGTTTATTTATTTATTTTGTATTTTTTTTTCTAAAGTTTACTTTAAATATTTAACAAATGCCAAATTTTGGCTTAAAAAACAAAGCAAAAAAAAAAAGAAAGGAAAGAAAGAAAGAAAAGTGTAAGGTTTTTTGACGTAAGATAGTTGACGTAAAGTTTTTCGGCAACTTTTCATGTTGTTGTACGAGAGGATAAGCTTTCAATGATGATTGCTGTCAATTGATCATTGTCAACTTCCTATGACCAATTATTACACATTTTTCATTTTCATGGCTTTCATATTTTGTCACACAAAATTCCCATATCACAACAAAATTATTGTTGATATGGTGCAATTGTTTACATTATTTTAATGACTAATTTTGAAAGGTAAAAAATAAAAGCTCAAATTTGCTTTTAATCTTTCATTATTTCTACGACATGAAATAAATATACAACAACTGATACAGATAGCAATAATAAGAACAATTAATAGTTAGTAGTAGTTAATAATAGTCAATTAATAATAATAATAATAATAATAATAA
>NW_018108379.1:21037-22972 GCF_000183805.2 Loa loa | reverse complement strand
TAATAACAACAATAATAATAATAATAATAATAATAATAATAATAATAATAATAATAATAATAATAATAATAATAATAGATAATAATAATAATAATAATAATAATAATAATGATAATAATAGTAATAATAATAATAATAATAATAATAATAATAATAATAATAATATTAATAATAATCAATAATAATAATAATAATGATAATAATGATAATAATAATAATAATAATAATAACAATAATAATAATAAGTAGTAATGATAACTATTAGATGATAAATAAATAACAAACGATTAACATAACAATCGTATTTTGAATTAATAGAAAAAAATTTTTGCATAAAATTTTGATACAGTTAAAAATGAATTTAAAAAGCTTTTCCGCAAAATATTGCAAAAAAATGTAATAAAGATTTTAACAATATTTTTATAATCTTTTTTTCTTTTCCCATTTTTAGCTTCACTAACTACTGCAATAATTTTAATTTCAAATTCTAACACTATCTGTTTAAAAATTCGACTTAAATTATTTACTGAAACGTTACATCCTATCAAAATTTTAACAAAAATTTGTTTGATAAAATAAACTAATTTTTTCTTTTTTACAATTTATAATAGCTATTAATGCCTGATCATTATCAGCATTGATTATTAGCAATCAATTTCGATAATGGTTAGATTATCAGAATTGATTGTTAATAATTAATATCACTCATGACAAAAACTATATCACGGACAAAAAAAAAAAGGCAAGAAAAAAGTCGAATTATTCTCTTGAAATTGGATGGAAAAATTTTATAAAATTTTTTCAAATTTTCATTAAATATTTCTTAAAAACTAAAAAACAGTTAATTGATAAGTTAGGCATTTTCATTTTTACTTTGTTTTCTTACATCTTTCTCCTTTTTTTTGCCACTGCTTTCATTATTTGATGAATATCATGCTAATAAGGTAGTAAAATTATTAGAGCTAGAAATATGAGATCAAATTTAGGTCAACATTGTCAACATTGATGTAGAATGAAATTTGGATCAACATTGTTTGAATCATTCAGGTAAGATTTAAAATAGATTAAGATTCTATGCTTAGTTTTAGTGCATTGTTAAATTATTTAGCATTTCAATTCTTTCGAAGGATACGGTAAAAGTATTGCCTAGATTAATCCATAGGAGTATTTAATAGGTTTTATCAATTTCTTTATCACTCTGATGATAGTCGTAATGATCATCCATCATGTGATCTTATTGAACTCTCTCATATGATCTCATCTGATCTCACTATCATATAATCATCTTCATGTGTCATCGATTAAATTAATGACTGAATAAGAATGGATGATTTGATAAATAATCGATTGCAATTATCCACAAGTAAATAATAATAATAATAATTAATTGTACCAATTTAATTACAACAATAAATCCAATCGTATTCATTTAAATTTTGCATCGGGAATTCGTAAAAGTAAAAATTCAATACGGTATTTCTTTTATATAGTAATGCTAGTAGTAGTAGTAATAGTAGTAATAGTAGTGGTAGTAGTAGTAGTAGTATTGATAGTAACCGTATGCTTAAAATAACTATACATTCAGTCAATTTTGCAAAAACATATTTCAATCATTTCTTTCAAAAAAAAAAAAAACGGAAAAAAAAAACAAATTTTTGAAAATGAAAATATTATGATAAATATCGATCGTATATGTGATTAAATATATAAAATTAATAAGATATGTAATTAAATACAGGAAATGGCAAAACATATAATTATAATATTTATTTATTATTGATAAGAAATTTGAAAATGTTAAGATAGAAAGATGTATGAGTTGTTTACAATTGAAATTGAACATTTTGTAACAAATGATTTGTAATGATCACATTAACAAATCTCTTGTATGATACCATCATTAAAAAAAAAAAAAAATTAAACGAAAACAAGTAT
>NW_018108379.1:17356-20430 GCF_000183805.2 Loa loa | reverse complement strand
AAAGATGAGCAAAAATCAATTTAGTTTAGTAGTTTCTGAAGTAACATGTAGCATTCTTTCAAAAAATTTTCACAACAGTAAAAATTTTTTAGAGGAAAAAAAANAAAAAAAGACAAATAGAAAGAATGATTTACATTCCAACTAAAATTCTCCTTTAGCCTATCTTTTGATAATAATGATAATGGTAATAGTGTTGATAATGATAGTGAAGGTAAAGTTGATTGAGAATCTCTTCAAGTCGCAATATCCCCAATCAATGCCTTCACTCCTTACAATCCTTATCAATCAATCAACTGTTCCTAGTCAAACCGATTTAAACCGATTGTGAACAAAGCAATCAATCCATATATATCCACATGTATATAACAGAAAGATAATAATATTATAATACAGTGATAATCAATACAATACTACAATGATTTAATAATAATAATAAATAATAACAATTAATAACAATAAATAATAATTATTATTATTAATAATAATAATATAAATAATAATAATAATAATAAGCAATAATAGTGATAAATAATAATAATAATAATAATAATAATAATAAGCAATAATAGTGATAAATAATAATAATAATAATAATAGTCAGTAATAATAATAATTAATAATAATATTAATAGTAATAGTAATAATGACAACAATATTAACAATATTAATAATAATACTGTAATTTCATAAGGTAAAGGTAAAAAAGAACATGAAAAAGTATAGTAAACTAATGAGAAAAAGTTAATTTGATATTTTTGTTTTAAGACTTGACAACACGAAAGATTGAATCTCTTTTTATACAAGTTGAGAGAAAAAAAACTGCTTTTTCGTTTAGAAATATAAAAACAAAGAATTTCAGGAAATGATACAAACGAGTGGTACTCTAATTTTTAGGATACTTTTTATTTGATTACCTATTATAAAGCTATTGAGCATAATTGAGTATACAACATTGATATTATGATATGTGAATTGTAAGATATCTATTATATTATCAAAATTCAATAATTGTATACACAATTATATGAATATGGAAAAAGAAGAAATTCTAATATTTGCATATCAAAATATATCTGTCCTATTTGCTCAATGTCATATTCAATGTTTTTGCAATGTGAAATTTTTAAGATTCTAATCTAAAACAAAAATATTAAGGTTGTTGTCATTTTTTTTTTTCATGTAATAACAAATTTTTATGAAAACATTGTGAATCAAAGTGTCATTTTTATTATTCAACATCATCATCATCCTGAAATCAACGATATAATCATTATCCTTATTGTTATCTTCATCATTATCGCCGTCACCATCGTGTGAAATATCGTTATTGCTATCATCATTATCACTATTATTATCATTACCCTACCAGATCATTATCCTTACCATTAATTATCTTCATCATTGTTATCATCGTGTAAATATCCTTACGTTTGTCACCATTATCATTATCATCATCATCATCAACATCACCCTATCAGATCATTATTTTTATTATTATCTTCATCATCATCACTATCATCATCATCATCGTTTTCATCATCATCGTACTTTTCCAATAATAGTTTTTCTATTTTTTTTTTTTTTTTGTTAGTAGATTTGTTTAGAGCAATTTTACAGATTATTTTCATTTCCATTTGGTATTATTTATTTGACTTCATTTACCGATTCTTTTTATCAGTGATATTTTTTCGAAATTCCTTTCATAAAACTCAAAACAATTTCAGGAGAATTAATGGAATGAGGAAGACATTGCACATCATTCATATCATCGTTACTTTAAACTGCCAATTGTTTTATCATCTCTGATCGATCGGTAAACGATGGAACAATTTTCTGTAAGCGTTAATATTTTAATCAGTAAATTTAGTTTACATTTATTAAAACGATATGTTTATGCTTAGAAAAAAAATTTTTTTTACTTCCATAAAATTTATCCTTATATCAGATTAGTTAAATTCATTAAATTTCACAAATTAATTTAATTATAATGAAATTTTTTTTAAAAAAAAAAAAAACCAAATAAAAGCATATAATTAACGAAATAATCCTAAACTTGGCTTATTAACATTGCACAAATATTTGCGAAAGAATGTTTTGGCAATTGATATTTGTCTTCCATTATCAATGAGCGATTAACTCATCAACTTTGCGTTAATGACTAACATCTGTTAAGAAATTTTAAGCTCTAAAAATTCCACCAACTGTTACACTTCCTCAACAGTATTTAATTTATTGATAGATTAACAAAGGTTTTAGCTTAATGAGCTAAAATGTATAATTAGAAATGCAGTAGGAGGAGAGTTATTATTGAACGAAAGATTTCATGAAATGTTTCATAATTTACCATTTTTTTTAATGATATTTAATCATTTCAAAATTTCTTTTTCTTTTATTTATCATCAAATTTGCAAAAAAAAAAAAAAAAAAATGAAAATTTCATTTTAAAATTGATTAACAAGAAAAAAAATTAAAAATACTGGAGAAAAAAAAAGGAATCAATTCCTCTTTCTATCATATCCATTCCGTGATTTCTTTATTATCACTAAATGTTTGTTGTAAACTATTGAAAAAGTATTATCATTTGTATATTATCAAAAATTAAATCATTATCACTTTTTTTTCTTCTTTTTGGAAAGATTTAAAATAATCATTTTATTCGGAAAGTTATTATCAATGTTTTGAAAATTTCATAAACAAATTTTTAAAAATTATAAAACAAATGAAAAATTGAATCATTCATTGCATTTTGCAAAGAAGTATACAATTTTTGACGATTGTAAAATATTTTAAACAAGCATTTATCATGTATCATGTGAACTTTAAATCAGTGATTTTTTTCTTTTTTTTTTAATAAAAAAAAAATTTACTCCTACATTTAATAAAATTTATATAGCTACTTAAGCTGTTTTATTGGCAAAAATATTTGAAACTGTGATAATTCGGTGTTATATCCGTATTTTTTTTTTTCTTTTTTTTTTTTTTAGAAAAGACATTTTGCATTCTTTGTTTTCTTTGCCTAATTTTATTTCAACAAATTTATTTTCTTACGCACAAATATTACAAAATAACTTTAG
>NW_018108379.1:13196-16524 GCF_000183805.2 Loa loa | reverse complement strand
CGATAGAAATGCTTGACATTAATTTGTGATTAAACTTGCAAAGTTTTGAAGATTTTATAAATATTTTGCAAAAAATATTTGAAAATAATTTGAATCGAAAAAAAGCAATTCTGCGAAAAGTAAAAAGTTTTTTCCTGGAAAAAAAGTAGTTTTTTACTTTATCAATATTAATAATTATAATTATCAATGTTGTGTTGATTAATTACTCTGTGAAAAAGTGGATTACTTAGCTTTAACAAATTTCATTTTGCTATCGCTTGTTCTACGATTAATGTTATTTCTTATAGGTTAACACAAAAGTAATGTATGGGTCAACATAAACTTCTTTTGAAACTTGAGAAGATGTGGTACAATATAACTATTAAAAAAGATTATAAAATTATAAAATGAAATTTACAAGCAGAAAAAAAATCCAAAAAAAACAAAAAGTAAATGAAAGCTGAAAAAAGTTTAAAAAAGTTTTAAATTGTGTGGAATAAAATTAAGTTACAGTTCATTTTCATCAATTTCTTGGCAGCTTTTTCGCAGCATTATCAAATAATATTCTCGGAGAACAATATTTCACTGCTTTTTAAATTTGATGAATTTTTTTAAATTTTCATTTCTAATCGTAATCATATCATTATTCCATACAATCGATTTACTGAAGAATGTATCGATGGAATCAACTGGAAATAGAGAAATACAAAACAATAAAATGAGCAAGAAGTATAGTAAAATATAGAAACTAATAAGTAAAAGTTGAAAAAAAATAATTAATTAATTCGAATTAACTTAATATATAATCTTTGCTCTTCAAATCTCAATATCAGTAACAGAAAGGAAACCTTTGATATCCTTGATGATTTTATGTTGAAACTAACTTTGCTATTATTAAAATTGATCATATCAATAGTCGAAATTTATCAATAAATCTAGGAACAATTAAAAATGTATTTTATTACTTCCGGTTGTTATGCAAACCAACTTTTGAACCTTATGTTCAATTAGCAATGTAATGTTTTTTTTCCTTTTCGATGAGATCTTTTTTCTTCTTTTTTTTTTCTCACATCAAATTTTTTTACAAAGTTTCTTTTAGAATTTTTTTGAAAGATAATTTTTTGAATTTCGAATCTTTCTTTTTTTCGATGAAATTTTCATTTTTTTTTGACAAAGTTTCATTTCAACAAATCTGTAATAAAATTTACAAATAAATTTTCTTCCTGAATCTTTTCTTTAGGATAATTTGGGCACTTTTTTTTGCTTATAATGCATTATTAAATCAAATATTTCAAACCAATGTATTTTTATCACCGAAAAAAAAAAAAGAAAAAAGAACATAGAATTTATTGATCATAAAAGGGAACGGATAAACAACAAAATATGAATAAATTTGATAGGTAAATAGTAACAAAATAAAAACTGAAAAATCGTAAATACTGCAAAAGTTTTTTTCTGATGCGAAATTTAAATTTTGCAAATAATTTGAAACTCCAAATGTCAAGCGGTGTCTCATTATTTTTAACAATAAAAATTTTATAGTTGGTTATGTTTAAATGTATAAATATGTGGCAATTCGATCATTTGATTATGGTTCTGATAATGGTATCAATTAGACAGCATCGAAGTATTTGTCTTTTAAAGTTTCAAGAAAATTTAGAAAAGTACTGCTTGTGTATATAATAAAACATATGACATCGAACATAGGGATAACAGAGGTCAGAAAGTCATTGCAAATTACATTGAATAGATGATTGAACAATGTTAATGATATTATATGTATATAAATCACACTGTTTCAGGCATACTTTTCGTCCTTTTCAATTATTAACATCTTGGTTTCGTCTATCTTACAAAATACGCAACCGGAATTTCATAGAAATCGATAATTCGTTTGTTGTCGATTGCAAACCAACAAACTCGAAATGTTCAAGAAATACTATTACCAGCTCCTTTCTTTGACATAGACTGTATGGCAATCGTTCATACAGTTCTCAAATTGCTGATATCGTTTAAAAATCTAAGCGGTCAGATCCACTTGTAGTATTATTAACATCCTAAACTTCCACCAAATAATTCATTAGGTAGCAAATAAAACATCCATCATTCAAATCAAAACAGTATTTTTTTTTTGTTTATGTAAGCATATTTTTCAGCTTTTTTTTGCTGAAATCGCGAGGAGAAGCAGTGAATCAACAATTGCTTTGATACTGTTTTGATGTATTGTAGGTATAGATCTGTGCAATGTAAATTAATATTGTGCATCCACTGTGTTTATATTCTCTAATAATAATAATTCTTGTGACTCCAGAAATGACCTCAGAATTGACCTCGGGACTGACCTCAGAACTATCCCAGGATCCACCCTATTCGAGGAAGAAGAAGGTCCTGAGCGCCAAATCATTTTCGAAAGGCGTGTTCCAACAGGTGAGTGAGAAAGATGATGACGGGCGTCATTTGGTCTTTGGTCCCTCTTTTGTTCATATTGATTTTATAATTGTTGAATTCATTCCTGTATTACCGAGTTTTGAGGAATAAAGGTATAATTATCCAAGTTTGAGGTACTACCACTGAAGAGGCAGAAAGAACCGTCAGTTTTTGTCATGGTTGAAGAAAATCGTCCACAAAATTTGGTTCGACCGACCCGATTCGAGCAAGCGACCTAAGGATTCGATCAAGAAAGAAGCAAGTAACTCTTATTCAATCAGGAAAGAAACAAAGAAGAGAATAATTCTTATTCGCATCAGCTCATAACAAAGCTTAAAAGTGAGGTCGTAAAAAGAAGTATGAGTGTAAACGAATCAAGAAAGGAAAATTCTCTTCCCTATCTCATTACAAGAAATTTGAAATGTCTAGAGAGTACCGTGAGAAAGGTTGTTGAAAAAACAATAGAACTACGAGAAAAGGATTTACCAGAAAGATTAAGGTACGAAAGAATAATGGAATGGTTAAAAGGATAAAAATCTGATATTGAGAACAAGTAATAGTGTTGGACGGTATAATCTTCAAAGCAAATTATTTGGAGATACAGTGGAAAGAATTGCTACGTTCAACAAAATGATATGAATGAGAGAACAGCGTTGAGTTATACGAAGATTACTTGTATGAGGAAGACTGTCTATTTGACAAGGGAAATAAGTTTGTTGTGAAAGACCTTTGTTGTGAAAGTTTGAATTGTCTGAGTTGAATAGTTTCAGCAACGATATATTTGATATTTATTTGTGTAGGAGAGTAACCAAAGAACTTCTTTATTGACAGGATAATATGCAAATCTCTTTAAACATAATATCGACCCAAGCCAATAGACTTTAAATTTGGTAAATAATGGACAGTTGGAATAAGCGAAGAG
>NW_018108379.1:8823-12995 GCF_000183805.2 Loa loa | reverse complement strand
AGCATTCGGGAAGCGTATATAACGCATAAAGAAGACTAATCAATCCGAAGGAACCAAGAAAAACATCAAAGACTTTAATTTTCTTCGATACAGGAAGTAATTGTAACTATGTTACAGAATCAATGGTAAGCAAATTGAATTTAAAGTGTGGGAATGTTAACAGCAGGAATGGTAGAAACAAGGAAATATGAAAACCGAAAGATAACCTTCGGAGTTCAAACACTGTCCGAGAATGTGAAGAATATCCAAGTACAAATTGTTGATTCGATACTCGAACGGATACCGTATGTAATAAACAATGAAAGAGAGCAACTAGTTGAAAGTAAATGGGGAAAACCATATGTATTATTAGGTGTGGAAGGGATTGCAGATGTAGTCATTCGTAATTCCATGAAGCACCCACCAGGATGGATGATTATGGAAACAGAAGTAGAAGTGGTCTGAAGGCGACAAACGGAAAGTGGCGCAAGATAGTGATACAGGAAACAGAAATGACAAGTCTTATAAATTTCAAGCAACTGCGAATATAACAAGGAATCGCAAATCCACATGGACGAAATTGAACAGATGTGGAAATTAGAAGCAATTTGGATTAGGGATTTAATGACGGATTATCACAAACCCTTGAAGCTTTTCAAAAATCGCTCACCACGGACAGAAAAGCCCTTTCTCAGACAGTCAAATTTTTTCCTCGAACTGAGCCTGGATTCAAGAAATACCCAGGTCTTAACACTAACTACTCAATCATTTTCCGTAAACGTCGCCGTGCCGAGAAGAGCCTAGAGTGAGGAATTCCCATTCCATCGTTTCGTTTTCTGCTGTACTTAATTCTTCAGGTACTTGGAAGCTGTTATAAGGTTCTTGGCATTATCGGGAATTATGTATTGTGGTTGTTTTCTTCGGCTTATAAATCTTCGGAATGCCTGTACAAATTGTTCAGTAGACACAGTTTACTTCGAGATACACAGCTCGAATGGGTAAGCATGTAAACAAAGCCACCCATCGTTTGGCATTGGTATGATCCTCCTTTATTAGAACTGGCCCAAGCAGTTCTAAACCGTTTCAAACGGTCTCGTTCCGACAACTCTAGCAGCCGGATAAGGAGGAAAGTCTGGTTGCTCTAATGGCGTAGTCACCTACATAGTGCAACCTTTACGAATCATTCTGGTATCTTTCCTCTGTTGATGAAATACGGAAAATCCTCAATTTGAGGCATATCCTTTCTAAGTCTTCCAACACATCGCTAGATTTCATTCCGGTCTTTTCTTAAACCCCACTGTTTGATTTCCTCTTGCATTATGTTTAACTGTGCCATCTTGACTATCAATTGTATTACCTTGTCACACTCTTTAGATGTAAGATTCTCGCCAGAGAATCCTCTCAAACTTCTTATTTTCTCCTTTGACACCTTCGCAAGGAATCGTAAGACGTATAACATCTTATCAGCTTAAATAGTAATCTCATCTATTAATCCCGTAACTTGATCTGATTGCATCACTTCTTCCATGAATCCCATGGCCATACACACACTCGTGATGTTTCCCACTATAACTTTATCCTCAGGCTATTTTTCCTTCGGCTCCCATAACCATGATGGGCCATTCCATCGCAGCGAATTGTCTTCCAGTTTACCTGGGAGAAAGCCTCGTGAAGCATAGTCTGCTGGATTACTTGCTGATCTTACATGGCGGAATTCAATTTCTTATCTCATCAATTCCGTTCGAGACATATCGGGATCCTACCGGCGGTTTTCCTAACCAATGCAGAACACAAGCGCTATTCGTTCATAAATGTGTTTTTTCCACTTCGATTTCTTGCTTAATGAATTCCAGCAGACTTTTTTCAATCCATTTCAAGATGAATATAAATTTGACCATGGTGATCGTGCGTGTAATTGAAATTTTTCCGGCAATTGACCCATTCGCATATTCCGACATTGACAGTATGAGCGAAGAATGTCATAAACAGATGGAAAATATTTGTTGAGAAATAAACAATGAATTGTATTCGAAATAAAGGCTAGTCTCGATTCTTTTTATGGAATCATTTTATTGTACTATTTCGTTCCGAAGAATTGGTTTCATTATCATTTCCATAATTAATACCATTCAGTACAGTTTTATTTTCAGTGCACTGCTTAGAATATTGTTGAAGTGCTAACACAAGTGAGCATTTTTTAGCTTCCTGATTCTTTCCAATTTTTTTCCCTTCATGGATACTTGTATATACTTACCATTTTCTAAAAAGTTCTCTATATCTTGAGTATTCTAATTTTGTACGAAGTTCTCCCTGTTTCATCGAAATATGGGTCCACCGATCCATAAAATATACGTCCTTATTTGGAGAATCATAATGTTCTTGAGAATATGACAGGTTTTTTGTCAAGATGATACGGTAATACTATCAAGTAGCTCTACAATGTCTTTTCAGGAAAAATGACATAGATCTATATTTTGATAAGGATGGAAATTAATGATGCACTTTTCATTTGTTTTATATGCTTATTTGAATAATTTGGAAAATGAATTGGAAACTTAGTTTGTAATACTCAAGGACAAATCAATAAATTGCACAGGATTCAATCATTCGGATTGAAATTTTAGAATCTTTATCTTAGAAAATCTTTTGATGGAAACTGCAGTAATATTTTTTTTAAAAATATTATGCTAAATGTAATCGACGAATGTTCGGGTATCTTAATCAAAGATAAGCATTTACGAATTAAAATTGGAAATTTGGTTATGACCAAGTTATGGTAATAGATTGATATAGTGATTAGGAAGTGGCTAGCAATGATCTAGTGTTATAATCAGATGCTAGTGTAGGAAAGCATATTTGCCAGAAATTTCACAAGAATAAGTGGGAAGTCCTTTCTGTCAGCAAATATTTCTTCGTCCTCAGATATTTTGATTACTACTCATGATTTGCAACTTTTGCAGTTCCTATTTTATTATTAAAATTCCATTCTATCCTTTTTTTTTTGTCGTTTTGTTCTCATAAAATGTTATTCACTTTCTTGCACATATTTTTCTAAGTTTGAGTTTAAATGAAAATGTCATAATTTCATTCTGAGGACAAAATAGTTTAAAAAAAATTATAATAGAGATTGAATTTTAAATTGACAAAGCAACATAGACGAGTGTATGAGGTTCTTAATGTTTATATCATTTATTTACTGCTATATTAGATTTGTTTAGTTTGTAGACATACTTTTACTTCTTTTTATGTCTAAATTAATTGTTGAGAAGAAATTTTCAAAAAGGTTTTCAGGAAATATCAATCAGGAAATATTCAAATTTTTAGGAAATATCCTGCAATCACATTTCAATATATTAATGAGAATTGCAGAAATATGAAATGGCACTACGTCAGTCGCATCTTTTATTCATTCGTTATATTTCATTTATCCATTGGTCCCTCTAACTTACTCATTTTAGCGTTTTATGTTCTATTTTATAAATCAGTTATTCCTCGTTTAAAGTGAATGTTTGCTTAACGGATTACGTTATTTTATAAGTAATTTCATTTTCTTGTTTTTCCTTTCTTTTTCTTTTTTTCCAAATTTATAGAGTGGTTCATTGATATATGAATTTCTTAAAAAATGGAAAAATAATCACGCCCATAAATCAATTCATAAAAGAGAAAACGTTATAAAATCAATCCGTTATCAAGGAAACATACTTCCACTTCCTTTCTTTGACTCTAATAATGCATTCCAAATGCTATAGTTTAATAACATTTTTCATCTTCGACTTAGTACTTACGGCTAGTAAATATTTCGAACGTACGTTTTAATTTTTTACATACTACTTCGTCAGTATTTTGAAATCTGGCTAATGAATATTTGAAAAGTTTTATCATACAGCATCCTTAATATCCTTTTATGTTCATGCAGTTGCCTGGAAAGGATATATAATTCTTGTCAACATGATGCCAATTAATAATTCCAGATCATTTTTATAGCTGTTTTAATTGATCGCCTTGTAATTTTGTTGTCTCGCTTTTAATCCTTGCAATTAAATTCTTTCTTATGTATCTACCCCATAAAAAAAAAATCAAGCTGTAAGATTTTCAGGCTTATTATGAATGTTGATTTATGTAAGCAAGCAAATGAACTGGCTAACAGTGTCATACTCAGCACTGTTCTCATTGTTATAATTATCATATCAACT
>NW_018108379.1:5963-8361 GCF_000183805.2 Loa loa | reverse complement strand
TCAGGCTTGTTATGAATGTTGATTTATGTAAGCAGGCAAGTGAGCTGGCTAATAGTGCCACATTTAACACTATTCTTATTGTTATGATTATCATATCAGCTAGCGCAATTACTCTTGAAATATGGATAATGTTTAAGATAACAAATCGTATTTTATTACATCAAAATACTCGAATTTTAATTATCACACATCAGCTATGGCTTATTTTTCATTGTCTTGCAAGGTTGTTTTTTTTTTCCTCTTTTTTCAGATGTTTAAGAATTAAAATTTCACCATTTTTCTATAACCACTTACAGTAATGCAAAGTTTCGTCAATTCTTTCAAATCCTTCAGATGATCAATTAGTTAATCATCTTTGTGCTTTGATTTTTTTCTTTTCTTTTTTTTTTTTGAAGATTAAAAGGCAAACAAAAATTTGTAAGGAATTGTTGCAAGAAAGGAAGAAAAGCTTGGATGGTGACATAAGATAAAATGTAATAAGGCAGAGATAATTTTGATCTTTTTTATTATTCATTGTCACAATATACTACATAATACTGGAACGAACCGATACCGAATAATACAATTATTCATCGAATCGCAGAAATCGCCCTTATAACTTTCCAAACCTAATTTATTCACTTTTTGCATAAAGTAATTACTAAAGAAATCATTCAGATCACAAATAAAAAGTAAGTGATAATAAAATATTAGTTGAAAAAGAAAATATAATTAACTAAGCATTGTATCAAAGTGAGAAAAAAATAAGCAGATAAATTGATTGATTAATCGACTGATAATCGACCAATAAGCAGATAAATTGATTGATTAATCGACTGATAATCGACCAATAAGCAGATAAATTGATTGATTAATCGACTGATAATCGACCAATAGGCAGATACTTCGGGATTTAAACAGTTCAAATGATAAACAAAAGTTAGGAATGGGTTGGAAAGCCTTTTTTAGAAATTTCATGATAAAGCACTTGCAATAGCAAATATAACGTTTCAATGCAACGAAACTTGTTAAAAAGGCTAGAAGAGATGTCTTTTTGCATATTATGGAACACAACAAAACTGGTAAGTCAAAACTACAGTATACTATAAAAGTACAGATAGCAAAGGTAACGATGGTTCAAAAAACTGTATGCATCTTCTTATCGATCTTCTGCATACATTAATGTATTTGTGACGAATCTGTTTTGTTATAGAATATTTGCGCATACATATGTATTAATAGCATATCAGGCGACATATGTTGATCATTGTCAGTATATGTCACTTCCATGGGAATGTTTCATGATGCGAACACCGATTACTTTGACAGTGTTCTTAAATGCAGCTTCGATACCTGCAATAGTTATCGAGAGAATTGTTGCCACACATTTTTCATCCAGATATGAGAAATTTGGCAAAAGTATCGCTGTTATACTTGTCATAGGACAGGTGCGAAGAAGAATTTCAATTTATTTTCAATCTTTAATGCAAATTTAATTTAATATTTTTATAACATTTTAAGGTAATCGAAAATTTGAAATATTTTGTAAACTAAACTTTGACTCTATTATATGCAAATGAAATGTATAAAGTCGTCTAATAATTTGGGTGAAGAAATGATGTAAAGAGACATTACCGATTCTTTGAGAGTGGCCAAATGATAACTTTAAAGTGTTTCAATATATAACATGAGATAGTAGCCTTCAATATTGATAATGCTTTAAAACTACTTTATAATTTTAATATTTCAGTTAGCCATTGGTGTTGGAAGTTTTCTGTTTATTAACAATTTTAAAATATTCGGTACGGAAAAAGTGGTTTACTGCTCAACGGCTAATGAAGGAAACACACAAAAATCTGCTATCATTATTGGCTTTTATATGACCATCGATATGCTTTCTGCTTTATCCTTTCCAGTTTTATTTTACATTAATAAGGAAATTTTTGCCATTTTCTAGTTGCAAATACATCCACTAACAGATTAATTAATTGGTTGATTGATGTAAATGCTACTTTAGTCTAAATCTTCCTTGGGAAATTGTCACCAAGTCATACACAGTTGTCATACGAGATCTGATTAATACATTGAACAGATATTTGTGTGACTGTAGTTTTATAAGAGGAAAGGTAAATTGGGAACATGAGAATGTAACAAGTAAGTGTTGGAGACCCAAATAAGTTAAAGGTTAAATCAATACTGGCTATGCATTTTTGTCCTATTACCTCAAAAATATTCTTGACATAAATTGTTCACTTACCAATACTATGGCCGCTTCGACCAATTTCTCTCTCAAAAGAATTGAGAGAAGGATTCCAGTAGTTGCACAGAAATAATTTTGCCTTTTTGAATTAGCATTTAAAAAATAAGCTATAAACAAAGATTACCTTTAATTACCTTTTTCTTCTATTTACCTTGTTTA
>NW_018108379.1:2152-5673 GCF_000183805.2 Loa loa | reverse complement strand
GTTGTTGTTGTTGTCAGCAATGATCCGGTAGTTGTTGTCTTCATTCATTTACTATTCCTTAAACATAGATCCAATTCCCCGTCGTATTGTTGATGATTTCATGTATCGCTGTTGCCAGCAATGATCGCTTTTGCTACTTCCAATAGAGTGAAACCTTTGCTGCAATTGAGTTTGTCCCAAGCAATACGGCAAGAAAAAAATTTTGAATATATGAAATGTGGCTGATATGAGATTGAAATTATTTGGAAAAATTTCAAAAATCAAACATAAACAATAATAGATAAAAATTGGACAGTTTTGAATCACAGAGTTAATTACAAATTGTCAAGCTCAAAAATTGCAAAGGGATGAGATTATTTGAATATACTCATTGGATTTTAAGGTGCATACTAGAAATAGCTTTTTCTAGATTATCGCCAATCTAAAATATCAATGTCCTTTATTTTCTAAAATGATATCATTGTCGTATAAATTGTCCAGCTTAGTAAGGAAATGGTACTATAAAATTATCCAACAGCAATAATGTGAGTCCAAAGAAATATTCATATAAGTACGGAAATTTTCACTGAAATTCAGGTGCACAACAAACCCCGTTATATGCATTAACCTTACCAATTGCCATACTGTGGACAGAAAAATATATCAGGAAAACTACCGAAAAAAATCGCCAGAAAGTTATGGAATTTGCAGGCCCAGAAGCAGCTAACCATTACTTTGTATGTATTTTGATGTATTTTTGCATTTAATTTTTAGAAGTTATGTTAGAATCATTCGACACATTTTCATTTAAAAAACTCTGCCAAATAATGAGCTAAGATGGCAAAATAAGTTTCAAGTTTCTTCCTTCTTCATCAATTTTTGATGAAGAGAAGAAAGCGAGGAGATGAGGGATGGTTAGGAGAGAGAACAAAGTGGCAAATAAATTACCTCATTAGAAAAGTTTAAACTTAATCTCATAGCTCAATTTGAAATTTAATTGCAATAACCTTAACATACTTCAAAGATGTCAACATTTCTGCCTGATCCGTAACAAATGCCTGCTTTTACTTCTTATTTTAGCTATCGTTACAAGCATGATCGATCCCAAGTCATTGCTATTCCTTTTCTGTATTTAAAATTGTTCACATTTGTTGCGTGTCGTATTCGTATTATTTATGTGATGTATAAAAAAAAGCCAAATTTTAGCGAATTCCTTCTTTTTTTATATTCGTTACAGATATTGAAAAATATCACTTTCAATTGCATTATTTGCATTATTAATTACGAGCAAATCACTGTTCATTTCAAAAATTATTTGACAAAATTAATTCGACAAAGTAAATTAAACCAAATTTATTTAGATATTTCTTCTCATGATATGAATTGTTGCAGAAAGTTAGTTAAAGAAATTGGCTTCCTTGTAAATATTCCTACAGACATATCAAAATAAGATTTCGCAGCGAATTTTGAAATTATAATTTTTATTTTTCAGACAATTTTCGAAACACCTGCAGAAAAGAATGCTTGAAATTTGCAGTGATAACTTGGACAGTATTAACAATATATTAACAGTACCCAATGATTGGGAATTTGAAACGAGAAGAACGACACAAACTACAGGTCAAGTAAATTTGAAAGCGATATGTAAAGAAAACTTTGAAGGAATGAGAAATGCCACTAATTTAATTGATAGCATATATTTGCCATAATTAAAAATATTTCCGTTTGAAAACATAATAAATTCATGGTAAAACAGAATATTGAAGTTATTATATAATAATAAAATGATTTCAATGCAAAAGTTATTCTCAATTGTCATAAAAGCAAAGGCTATGAATGCTTTGACATCTTCGTTTGATTGCAGTCACCAAAATTTAGCCTCATTCATGTGTGGACTTAAAAGAACAAATCATAATTGGATAGGATAGTGGAAAGTTAATAGACTAACTATTTTACTTTAGAGTTATTTAATTTTTAATTGGTGAGTAGTGATAAGTTTAACGCTTGCACAATGAATAGCACTAGCCGCACTAACTTTCCGGAAATGAACTTCAAATAGAACTTTGGTTTTGAGATACCTTGGGGAGAATCACAGTTTGATCCAGTATGCGAAAACATTGCGAGATGAATCCCCCTCCCCTCATTTATCGCTTGTCGAGCTGTAATCACTTAAGTCCTATTATTGGTGCATTGATATCTTCGTCTCATCGTGTGATTAACTAACTCCTTTACTGATTTTTTTTCTATCCAGTGAGTATCAGTCATGCATCATGGACCATACCAAAAGGCATTCATATACCTTCATGATAACCCCGATTGAGCTTAATAAAGTTCCCATTCTAATCCTAGATATATATGGAGAAAGACAATCTCACAGGAAAGTTTTCCCTGTCAAACATGCATTACACTATTCTCTACACTTAGCTGCCAACACTTCAATCAATAGCTAACTCATCCTTCTCGCCTTTACACTTTGACCCCTGGGTCATGAATGCTTTTGTTTGTATGTGTTGAATAGCAAGAAAAAGGTTTATTCAGTAGTAGAGGTATAACAATTATGATAAAACAATGTTATTTGATGGTGAAATTATTATTATTTAAATTATTTTTTTTGAAATTATTATTTATTATCTATTTAACCGCCAGTTAAAGGTCGAGTTATACGCGACGAAGCAGTCGTTCTGTGATCTTCGACAGAGAAGAGTTATTTTTGAATGCCCAGAATGCATTTATTGGGGGGCTTCTATATTGACCCCAAGTGGTTGGGCTTAAGATACTAGCTCCATTTACGGTTCTTACAAAATCGACAATAATTTCACTGATAAAAGAAATATTTACATAAAAGATTAGATTACTTTATAAGAAGAGGAAAATTGCATAGAACCATCTCATCAGATGTACAACTTCCTTATTAGCAGATGTGCTCAATCTCAACATCAAAGGAAAAGATATTTTACACGATTGACTTTATGACAACAGACTCATCGCTTTTGATACAGAAAACGTTGTATACATTTTTATATAATGTGATGAGTCTTCATAACAGAAATGTTTTTTACAACAAATTCTTCAGCTGTTTGGACATATTACAATTCCCTTCGGCTTTTTTCGATAAATAATGTTTGCAAAAAAGGAACTTACTAATAGACATGGCACATATTTTTTTACCCAAACTAGCAGACAGACGAATGCGATGGCTGTAGAGGAGGAAAAAATTGTTAGTTCTACTGATAATGATGCTACAGAAGCAGCAATTATTGATTTCTATAAAAAGATTACTTAAGATGGATCCAATCCTGTAATCCGGTAGAGTGAGGAACGGAATGTACCAATAAGTTTGCCAATACAAGGAGTAAGTGGAGAAGTAGGAATAAAGGAAGAAATATTAGTCGACGAAGTGTCTGGAAGGCATGTAGAATTAACGAATTCAAAAAGGAAGAAATCACAGCGCATTTGTGAAATATGCGGCAAAAATTTTTGCCCGATCAGACGCCATGAAAATCCATATGAGGACTCATACCGGCGAAAGACCACTACAATTT
>NW_018108379.1:0-1116 GCF_000183805.2 Loa loa | reverse complement strand
TAATTCTAAGGAATGTGATTTTAAACAAAGATATGAGATAAATGATAAACCATGAATTATGGAAAACATTCCTAATTTTATTTATATAATCATAAAATTTATTTTAGTTTTTCGCGACTTTCGCGACATTAGTATCGTTTTTCTTTTCATTTTGGACAATAAAGTTCTCTGCATTGTGTCATCTTGCGCACCTAATAGATAGTTTTATCAATATTCATACATACATGATAAGCAGGTAACTTGCAGACCATATACAGAAAACTTACAGGCAAGTATCATTGCTGCAAATTACTGATGAAATAGCGTTGCAATACAATTACTTCTGAGTAACTAGAACCAATACAATTTAAAAAATTTGTAAATCGTTGTAAAATTTAACTGATAAAATGATAATAAAGCAACTACGTCTAATTATTTCAAAATTATTTCTATACTGTAAATGCCCTTGATAATATCTGTTTCGATCGGATTTAGTCGATAATGTTGCAATGTACTTGGTTTTGAGTAATTAGAAGCTGTATAATAACAGGGAAATATAAACTGAAATGAAATTGATTGATAAAATAATAATTCATTGATTATATTTGATCAGAACAAAATTCATTGTGCTTTATAAATGTAGTCTAATAATATTTTTTATCGATCGAATATGATCGAAAACGTTGCAGTGCAATTAATTTTGAGTAATTAGAGGCAGTGCAATAAAAATATAGAAATTATCACGATGTTCGAAGGATAAAATGATAAATCAGTGATTATATTTAATTATTGCAAAATTAACTACGCACTATAAATGTCTTCTGAAAATATCTATTATCGATCGGATGCGATCAATAAAGTTTGCAATTCAATTGCTTTTGAATAATTAGACGTAGCACAATTAAAAAAAATTAACGAAATCAGAATTGAAATTAAATAACAAAATGATAATTCACTGATTGCATTTAAATAGAACAAAATTAATTGTGTGCTGTAAATATCTTCCAATATATATTTATTATCAGTTGGATATGATCAGATAACGTTACAATGCAATTATTTTTGAGTAACTAGAAGCAGCAAAATAGAAAAAAAATGGAAATTAAATGTGAAACTTGAATAATAAAACGACAATTC
>NW_018108378.1:106529-119453 GCF_000183805.2 Loa loa | reverse complement strand
ACTTACCTTCCTCTCTCTCTCTCTCTCTCTCTCCCTCTCTCTCTTTCTAATATTGATTAACATAAATGTTTGAGTTCAATTTATAACTTTATTAATTATTGCTAATTTAAACTATTTGAAAAACATTTTAGTTAAGAATCGATTGTCAAATGTTTATGACAAAATTGTTTCATTGCCACGAATTTATTACATTTAATAATTTCCATTTTAGACAACTAAATGTGAAAGAAAATTTGTGCATAAAAGACCTATTATGATGTTATTTTTTGGTTTAATTGGCTTTGGTATTGGTCGTTGTATGCCATGGTCACTTGGTGTACCATTGATCGATGACAGTTTTTCTAAAAAGAATCTTCCAGCATTTTTTGGTCAATTATTTGACCTTTACAGAATTTAATCAATAAATTATGGAATAGAAATAAATAATTTTAAATGATATTATACATTTGAAAATTCAAAATTATTTATCATTGCAATGTTTGAAAGATAGCAAAAAATGACATTTAAATTGACAATATTGTTATGTTTGCCTTTCACTTTTTTTTTTTTTTGGCTAATAGCATTCTAAATTAAACCTCTTAATATTGCATAATGATATACTTTAATTAATTCATTGAATGTCATCAAAATTGTTCAAAAAAAAATTAATGGAAATATTTTAGCTGGTATGAACTTTATTCGAATTCTAGGACCGGTATTTGGATTTTTGATCGGAAGTTTCTGTAGCAGTTTTTACTATACCCTAAAACGTATCTAATAAATGTTTTAAATTTACTATAATTATTTTTAAGGTTTTAAAGAGTTTGCAGTGAAAAGAGATTAGCATCTTTTACGTGTAAGATAATGAATTATATTGATTAAAAGTAAAAATCATGGAAGCATTGTTTCTTTTTTTTTTGATTGAAAGAATTTTAATTATTTGTAGGTAAGATTAATAAGCATTAATGTATGATAATTATCAAAAAAGTTTGTCTGCTTTCAAGAATTAACAAGATTTAGTAAATTACTGTGGTAAGATTTAAGATTTAAAGTATACAATTACTTTTAGCACCACCGGGTTTATCGGCAAAAGATCCAACTTGGATAGGCGCATGGTGGTTAGGATATTTGCTCATTGGTCTATTACTAATTATACCATCAACAGCATTGTACTTTTTTCCGGTCAGGTATAAAAATTTACATTTTTTATTTTTTTTGTTAGGGAGGGGGAGAGAGAGAGAGAGAGAGAAAATAAAATGGATAACAAAGAAAGCACCATTGATAACTTGAAGGATTGTGTTTGAAAAAGAAAGAAAAATAATTCCAGGAACAAATCTGAAATAATACCAAAACTTTTATCTGATACCACTAAAGATGACAATTCCATGGATAGAAATGAAATTAAAATGTCAATATTTGACAAGTATCATAATAATGATGCCATGGAAACATCATCGTCAATTTATGGCAAATTTCAAGGTTTGTAAATTGTCACATCGTTTACTCCAAGTATCATTAGCTTCATTAAAATATCAGCAAATGTTATGCGACTAGAAATTATTGTTACTTCCTGATTCTCAAAATTGTTATGATTAAATATTCATTCCATCAATGCATCAATGGAATTACTTGATTTTAACTTTGGATGATTTGTCAAAAGCTGGTGACACCTCAAAAATAATTGTTTGTTAAACTATTTTACTACATAAGATGTGACTCGGATGACATTTTTTAGATTAGAAAAAGATGAAAGATCATATTAATATTATTAATTTGCAATAAAACTTTGTAAAATGGGAAAAGCAAATTTGTTTGTTCCGTAAATTGAGTATAAGAAGGGAACGTTTTGTTTTTTTACCATACGCGTGGATTCGTTTGCAAAGTATTAGTATAGTATTTTAATGTAATAACATTATCGAAAAATCTAGTGAAGATAATCAACTTGAAATAGTGAATGTGAGATTGAAAGGTGACAATCACTGTTAATCAAGTGTTTCACAGTTACTTCAAGACAAAATTAAGATACATATGAAATGGTGACAATGACCTTTTCTACGTGTGGATTAACTAAAATATGTGAAAAATTAAACAACGAAATTTATTCTTTGGATGATACCTTTTTGGTAGTCAAATGAAATAATGGAAATATTGAATTTTGACATTGATTATCTAACGATTTACAAGTTGACGAAATCAATAAATAGTGGTGCTTAAAAATCACTGTCAACAAAGTAAATAATGGCATTGATTGATTATGGTGGCAGGAATATAATGAAACTATTGATCATTTTGATTAATGATAGTAGTAAGATGATATAAGATTAAAAGTAACAACATAGTTAGAGTCGAATGAGATAAGAAATTAGTAAACAAAAATATCTGAAATAAAACATCGACGAAATTTAAAGAATGGTTTAATTGAAGGGAAATTGTAAATGATTTTAATAGTTAAAATAATCATCGCAACATTATTTAATTATTCTAATTAGTAAAGTACTAATGGAATTATAGTAAAAATACCACAAAATAGCATTATTTGTTTTTATTATGAATTTTCATCATTAATATTTCAGCACTCTATAAAGCATATGGAGAAATATTACAATCGAAAATATTTATTGGTCTTTTAATAGCTCGAACATTTGATCTCTTAGCATTTCGTGGTTATATGGTTTTCTTGCCAAAATATCTCGAGATGCAATTTGGTATACCCCAATATAATGTACATATACTTATGGGTTAGTTCTTGAATTATTCATAAAAAAAAAAAAAAAAAGATCAATAAATTTTCAACTGAATGATATTAATGTTTTCCAAGATGATAATCTGAAAATAAGAAAGGATTGAATAAGATAATAGAAAGAATGAGAATTACAATATAATACTATTTTAATATTAAAAAGAAAAGAAAAAAAAATAGGATAGAAAATTTCAGACTTATCAAATGTCATAGTCGCTTGGAGTAAGAAACAAATTAGGAAAATAGTGAAATAAAGTTAAATTAAGGAATAAATTTTTAATAAAATATTGACTTGAATAAATTTTTTTTTCAAACATTCTTCGTTATTTTTTTTTTTTGCAATTTATTGGGTAAATAATTGTATCCTTATTTGCTGAGAAAATTAATTTATTGTAGCTATATTTTCTTGTCCCATTGTTTCATATTGTAGCTATACTTTCTTGTCCCATTATTTCATCTCAATTACTAAAAGATGAATAAATCTTTAGCATCCTTTGGTATATTTGGACTTGCAATTGGTGCAATAAGTGGTGGTATAATTATACGACGTCATAAATTTAGCGGTCGTGGTGCAGCAATATTAATTTTGGTCTTTTCTATTGTCAACATTGTTCTCTTCTTTAGTAAAGCCTTTTTTGGTTGCTATTCAACAGTAAGTATAATTGGTGCTAATGGCCGGTATGTATTATCATTAATTTGCAATACTTCTTAGTTATCCTATAATCTTTGAGAAGAAAATGACATTAATAAAAAAAGAAAAAAACAAAACGAACTATTCCTCATCCTTAATTTTTGATAAAATAGAGCTCTTCGTCTGATAATATTTCTTGATGTAACAGAATCCCTTATCCGCTAAAATGAAAGATAGGCAAGATAAAGTAATTTAGAGTCTCTTATAATGTACCGGTAGAAATAAGGAATTCCAGAAAGCAATAACTAAATTCATGGAATTAATTGTAATTCAATAAATATTATATATATTGAAAAGTTTTGATTCTTCCATGCATTTAGCTGGAAGAAACATAATATTTTGAAATTTATAAACTTCTCTTTTAAACACATTTTCAGGTCAACTAATTATAATTACACACAACCATGTAATGCAAATTGTGGTTGTCAATCAGCATCTCTATATCCGATTTGTGACAAATCCGGATATGCTTACTTCTCACCGTGTCACGCCGGATGTCGTGATGTTTGTTTGCATTTGTTCATTCATTTGTTGTTATCAGTTATTGGAAGGAGAAAAAAGACGAGAGTTAACTTTTCAAATGTTTCATTTCAGGTTAGGATAATCGATAGTATAAAGCATGAATTGGAATTTTCATCATGTGAATGCAAACCTGAAGAGGTGTTATCAAGGCGGAATTGTCAAGATGATTGTAATCTCAAAGCAATGCTTTTCTTCATTCTCATTATTATCGGATCATTTGCTATTGGCAATTGTCTGGTACCTGGAATGCTTTTACTTTTAAGGTTATCATTATGATCACTTTCTAAAGTTGAAGCATGAAGGAAGTCTAATTTACATGTATGAGAACTGAATAAGGCTTACTAATCTATTCCGATGTTTTTAGCTTCTGAACAGAGGAATCCAAATTTTCGTTGGAGTAGAAGGATTGATGGTTTCTGAAAAAGGAAATAGGGAAACTGATAGAAATAAGTCATTATCATGATTATCATCCTCAACAACCAAACAAATTATACATTGTTCTTTCTAATCACATATAAACATAACCTTAGATGAATAAGGTGAAACATTTAGGTCAGTACCACAGGTACACCGAAGTATTGCCCTCGGTTTCCAAGGTTTTGTGGTAAGTTTATTTGCCAGTCTACCGTCACCACTTATTTGGGGAACTATCGTGGATACCACTTGTTTGGTTTGGAGTTATACATGTCCTGAAGCTAAGGTATCTCTTTCTTTTTTGATTATGATTTCCTTTTCATTATCATAATTTGAATATTTGTATCAAAAAATAGGTCTATTTCAAAGCACTGGTTTCCTTTGAATTATCCTAAGTGACTGCATTAATCTTTGATAGATCCGACACTTTGTTCTATTAAACTTTTTTTTTTTAGGGCGCGTGCGTAATTTATGAACCAGTATTATTACGTCAACGATTACACTTCACGTACGTAGCTTTTCGTCTTGCATCAGTTGTAGCCGATCTTTATGTAATCAAACACGCCCGTGGTATAAATATTATCGATGTAGAGGATAATAGACAAAAAAATCCCAATGATATAATGGCAGCAAACGTAGCTGAACAATCAGTAAAATGTACCTTTTGCTAATAATGCAGTTATATACCGGATAAGGTATAGCATCAATTTGCCGGAACAAACACGTCCAAGCATATGGTTTACAATCGCATTCAGTGCAGTTTATCATCCCCCGGTGGAATTTGCTAAAACCTGTATACATCCTGGAATATATAGGTTATTGATTATGGAACTCCGGCGCAATGATGTCACTCTGTTGATTTAATATGAAACTATTCATAGCTACAAATAAATTAGCAATATCTTCTTGTAATATGACTAATTTACGACTTACATTAATTAGTTTGACAATTTATCGCACAATTCATAGTAAATTACTTCCATGAAGTGTGGATTTCATTTAAATAAAACCATTGATACAGTATTCACTTTCCCTCTCCCAGAGTTTGTCATCAGCGTAACATCGGACTGAGTGCGCCCTGCTCTATCCAATCAGTTCACAATCGTTGTTATTTTAATACAAAAAGCACTGATGCAACCTAATTCATTCGAATTTTCATTATCTACATTTTGATTTTACTAGCATATATGAAGGTCAATTTGAGCTGTTTCAAAATGTTGACTTTCAAAGTTCATTGACCGCTGCCCCGTTTCTCAGATTACTGCCATATGAAACACAGAAATACATATATCGTTTATGAAATCCTAATGCAGAGAACAGTAACACGATCAAAAAGTTCTGCATCAACAAACCTGCCGCAACAAAAAGATCAACAATATAAATAAATTAACAATTTCTTAATAGTCTAAATTCAAAATCCAGCAAATCTGACAATTTTATTCCATGGATACAATAGTAAAACTCCGAGAAGCTAAAGGAAATTTGTAATCACAAAATATGAAGTAACTAAGGATTATCTGAATGAAAATCCCATTTCTCCGCTACAGCATTTGTTCTTCCACATTATTTGGTTTTTTCTCTGCAACATTGTATTTAAATGAATTCCGGATCTTTAATTAAATTTTTTATCTAGCATTTTAAATTACTAGAAAAAATCTATGTACTAACTTCATTGAGTAAAATGTCTGATTTACCATTCCAAAATTAATTTTCCTGCATTTCCTACTGATACGATATCACAAATCCGATATGATGCTTAGAATCTTCATTATTCGTCAATATAATAAATAGTGGACCTTTGTAATCACAGAAAAATTATCAAAATAAATCTCGAATTCCTTACTTCCGTCTTGATGCAAGTATTCTCAATAAACGGTTTCCAGAAATAAATGTCATAGTGCCAACCACTGATAAATATTTCAACGTTTCAAACATAGTTAACTGTAGCCAGAAAACAAAGTATAACCCGAATATTCCTTCAAAATAATTATATAGCAAGGTATTATAACATTAAAGTAATCGGAAAGTACTGTAAGTTACAAAAATGATTTCCAATAATCGTCAAAATAAAGACAATAAAGCTCATTGAAACACATACTACAATGGACTGAAAATCAAAGTAAGGTGGGTACCATCCTACAAAAAAAATAAATATAATCTAAGTTAATCGGGAGGGTATCTGAATGTCCCTTATTAATGGGAACAAACAAAGAACAATCTACTTTAGGCTAAAAAGCCAAAACAATATAAGCTAGACTTTTTGGGCGAGCAAATATCGTTAGTATTTATGGCACACGAGAGTAGAAACAACTCTAAAGGATTTGTCGAACTCGTAGTACCAAGTTTCGATCGAATCTAGATCATTATTACCTAATGGTTTCAATTATAGAAGAAAATATTTAAACTTACCTATTAAACCACCATGGAAAAGCAAAACGAAGGGAGACGCTGGCAAATTTCCAAAATTGATTCCAATGCGTAACCACTGAAATTTTTCAAAAATTAAAATTGCATTTGAGATATTAATTTAACACCACCAACAAAAAGTTCCAAATATTCAATGACTGCAACATACCAAAATAAGGACAATGAGCAATGGAAATGCAGAGAGGAAAACAAAAATAGTTGAGACAATCCGTGGAGGCCGCTTTTCTGGTTCTCGAAACATATGCTTGATTTCTGGTGCTTTTTCGTAAATAACACGTTCGGACTTTTTGATTTTTGAAGCAGCTGCTGCAGGAAGTTTCAGGTTAATATCCACCTGCAAAAGCATTGAAGTAAATACGGACAGAATTCGTAGCTGTTAAAAATGATGGCATTCCTATTAATTCAATTAAATTATCAACGTTCCGGCAAATGCCGAGTTTTACGTCTAACAAATATAATATACATTTCACTAAAATTTTACATTCATACCAAGTTCCAGTCCAATGCATGCGATATTGCCGAATCACCCACTACCAGCCGTACCGCATATCGACCTGATAAACCTTCAAAATCTTTTGCAGCTTTCTCGAAATCCTAAAAATTCAAGCGGTAATTTGTAGGATATTTGTCGGGTATCGCATGAACCTCCTTAATGAGAATAGATAACTGTGTTCGACACAGTAACATAAAGCTTGATATAAAAAAGATCCAGTTAATCCAAGAAAAAAAGAAACTCAATTAATCATACCACGTCAAATATGTAATTGTGGTTGTGGTCCGGTGTGGCAACAAAGATAATTTCTTGACGAGTGTTACTATGAACAAATATTACGAACGCCTGATGAACCAATATTGCTTCATCAGTTTTTGCTTCTTTAACTTTAAATTTGATCTCCATCTTGCTGTGCACGTCGGCTTCCAGAGTTTTCCCAATCTTTGAACTCTCTTTAACACTGAAAAAATGAATGTACTTCTAATTCCATCCTTCCCAAGCTATACCAGTTTTCGTTTTTTAACAGACTAATTTTAAAATAAGGAGAAAGTGTCCATCCAATCTTATTCCCCAGAAAGAACTGAATTCATAAATTTGAACTCAAGTTTAATTTAAAGCTAATTCGCCAACAATAACGAAACATAGGAAATCTAGGAATGAATCTAAACACAGTAACTAAACAACCTGGTCCAGCATTTTGGCACTTACGAGATAGATGACGACGGTTTCGAAAGTTCCCGATCGAACACCGCCACTGTGACATCTTCGACACGCACTTTTACAAGTACTCTCGTCACCAGTGATGCACCATTTGTTCCAACCAAACGTTTATCCTGCAGTGGTATAAATAAAACAGTCTAATGCACTTTGGAAAAAAAAAGCATCAATAATTAAACGTCCACAGAACCAAAATCAAGGGGAATGTGCACTTCTTTACTAAAATGTAGTTTCCTAAAAAGACATCATTTTCTAAAATTCCAGAATATGCTTACGATGTTCACACTAAGTTTTCCCATTTAAATCTTTCATTTTAATAACTCTATTGTATAACATGAAACATTACCTGACTTCCTGCGGTTAGGGCAAGATTATAAAATCCACGTTGTTTGGCATTTTTAACATGCACTTCATACAACGTATTAGTTTTATCAGATGCAACTGCTTTCAACTGTTGTCGTACAACCACAACTTCTTTAGAAGCTATATGTGTCGCTGCATCCAAAATCACTGACAATGGGCCAACCGATTCACCTAATACGTTCGAAACACGAATTACCAAAGGCTGCAATGAATTTTCATTGTAAATAAGCAACTTAGATAAGGAGATGGTAGAAGCCCAATAACACTGTTGTATATCAAAAAATTGAAGCAACTTCTATTTCTTTTCGAAAATTTTCTATTACTAAACATAACAAAAATATGCTGTAAGTTTGAAGATATGAATATGGTAATGAAAAAAATTTTCGAAAATGCAACTTTGACAGACAGGTAATCAGTTTATGATAACCTTATACTTATGAAGCTCCTGCATCTCTCGTCCTGGAAAAAATTATCATCGCAAAAAAATTTAATGTGAAATGAACTCACTTTCGTATCCAGTAAGGACATGCTTGATGCCAAAGAAAAGACAACTGGAATTTGGAAATGGTTATTCGCAAGCTTCTTCAATGTCAGCAGTAGGAGATAGGCACCACGATCCAACTGTACAGTTCTACGACTAAGCAAATAATTTGCTAATTTCACCGCTTCGTCCTAAACTTCGTCCTTAAGCATATGAATTTCAATTTTGAGCCCATATTTTTTAGCGACTGGAGTTGAGTTACGATTCCGAATTATCTTTATGGAAATTGCGCACAAACGATAACGACATTTAATACTTTCTCGTTTTGTTGGTGTTTAAATAAAAACTAACGCTTTTTACACTTGGTGACTTGTTAAGTTTATCAGCTAGATTGTAAATTCCATAAACGCCAAAAGCAGTGATTGATAAGCCGCCTTCCAACTGCAATGGTTTGATGTCATTGAATTTATTCACTTTTTCAGTGGAATTTTTTATTCCTTTCCCTCATCTAGCCTCACATTTATCGATTTCGTTACCAAAAACCGACAAGTAAAGTTCTGGAACTTACTTGAAGATACTTGCCATCCACTTCATCCGCCTGACCAACCAAATCCTCGACACGTATGAAGTACTTTTCGGCATTGGTATTATCCAACAAAGCTGCCGCATTTAACCCATATGCAAGACTAAAAACATGATCTGATACAATAAAACTAGAACAACTAAAACGCAAGATATAATATTAGTTCAACACCTCTCTAAGAGAAAAAAAAAACTAAATATTTAAAAAAAAAACAAAACAGAATCACTGAATAAATTTCAAAGGTCCAAGCTGACATTTTAAGGACTTAATTTTTCAATTCACAAAAATAGTATCATGAATAAATTAGGTCGAGCCAGCGAATGATTAACTAACAGATACATGTATCTGTTAGGTAAGCTGTAGAAGTGGTAACACCAAATTAATATTACATGCTATATCGAAGTCAAAAGTAACCTAGAAGCACCATCATCTTTTGCCAATGCAACAGTTAAGGCTTTGGCAAAACCATTATAGTCTGCTTTCAATTTCAATTTTTCGGCAACAGCAAGCGCCAAATATATGTCACGAGAAGTTGGGGAATTTTCTTTTAACACTGCTTCGACAGTTTCTTTAGCATTCGGTACGGAAAGCGTACAATCTTTTAGAGCAGCCGCAGCGCTAACTGCGTGATATAGTTGTTCTAATTTCTCAGCATTTACTTTTCGAACTGTACCGCAGAGAGCCTATAAATTGTACAAGCCTTACTAGATACTCATATAAAAAGTTAAATATCAGAAGACGAAAATGAATAAACACTTCTATCAAATTTCTTAAAATACACGAATTATGAAAAAAAAGACGATGAATCAGCATTTCTGAATTACCTTATTCTTACCAGCTTCAATCGGAATACCCGCAAGTTTCAAACCAGCTGCACCATGATGTATAGCGGATAACTCCTGGAATGATCTAAGAATATATATATATATATATATATTGGCACTGCAAACAAAATATTATTAACTTGGACTTTCTAATCACAAGCTGATGATATCATAACAATATGGAGCATTATAGTCAAACCAATATGAAGATCATCGTCAATGTAGTGGTTACAAGGTTGCAATCCGAACTCGCTTTAGCTATTTTGAAAGTTCAGACAACTAGTTAGTTTACGAGCACAGTTCACAGTCTTCTTAGTTTATTATTACGAGATGCCCGTCCTCATCATTAAATCCTCCCCGCTTATAAGGTCTCAACTATCAAATACAAACATCTAAATCGCCTTGCCTTCAGAGGTAAGGATCTCTATACCATGTGCATATTATGATGCGCTTACAAAGTAAAGGTGATATTTCACGATTTCGTAGTTTGGAAATTTAAATTTAAGTTTAAAAAGATTTAAAAAATCAAACGTTGCTATCAAGAGCATTGATTAGAACAGCGTGTAACGACTTCTGACTTTGTTCATCCAAATAAACATTCAAAAATGGTGTACCACATTCAACCACAAAAAGAAATAAGGATAAATTGATAAGCGATGCATACCAAATTCGTCTTGTCCCCATCAAAATTCTATAATTCGAATGTTTTCTTTTCGAAAATTTCGAAATTTCAAACAATACCTAGTGATCATTGGGCAAATTCTTTCTGAAATCTCGGGATTTCAGTTTTACAGATGAAAATTTCGATTCAACATTTTAAATAGTCTAAATAGTCTTAAATAGCTTTAAATAACCTTAAAGTCTAAAATTTTGTTAAAGATTTCCGAATTCAAAGTCAAACTTCGATATTAAGTCACATAAGTTCCAGTCTACACATACTAAGCTAAGGACGAAATTTGAAAAATCAACGAGATACATACCCCTTCGCCAACAATACTACGTGTCTCAGTACCACTATGTTTAATGCATAATGAAAGTGACCTCACTATGCAATTACGTTATTTCATGGTAATTTTTTTTCCAAAAAATTTATCATCACCTGTTGAAACATCCGTAATTTCTAAGCTAATTAAGTCTTTTAATACCAAATTCAAAACCTTACTCCAGTCTTTGTTAGAAATTTTAATCCTAAATGACTCGTCATTACAGCTCAGAAAAGTAGTACTTACCGGGAAACTCCAAATTGTTAAATTATGTTAAAAATTGAAAACTTAGTTATAACTTGAAATTATATTTATTTTTGTTTTTGCTAATATTTCAGTTATGGATCAAAAGAGTAGTTGAAAAAAAAATGAAATGATAAGTTTAAATAAAATTTTTACTCATTTCATTTGAAAAAATTTTATTTCAAATTTGAAAGTTTTACACGAACAAATAATCAACTTCTTCAGTCTAAAACATCAAAAGGATCAATGATCAAGTGATTCATAGAATCAATGATCAAATGATTCACTGTACAAATTCGCATAGAATTGCATAGAACTTTACTTCTCCCATATTTTTAAATCAAATTTGACGAATTAGTAGTACTATGAAAGGAATGGGATTGTTTCGATCAAGTGATCTTTCACCTTCATTCATCTGTGTTTTTCATTTATCTCAAAGAGTAATATTTTAAAAAATTAAAAAGTTTTTTATTTTAAATTTGTCGTAATGATACAAAAGAAATGCTAAAAAAGTCTTCATTCTTCCTCATAATTTTCCTCGAAAAGTTGGCAAAAAAAAACTTGAAAGAGTTTTAAGTTTCCATAAAATTTAAATTTTTAAATTATTTTTAGCAAAAAGGAAATGAAAATGCTTACTTTTTGGAGAAATTTCATCTTTTTTTTCCCTTTTTTTTGCTGACCATTGAACTTTCTGAATGAAAAAAAAATTTTGGCTTTTCTTAGGAAATGGGAAATGTCACACGAAAGATGTCACAAAGTTTGACAAGAGTTTCTTATCTGTTACAACATCTTCAAATTACTTAAAGCAGTTGTTTCCCAATGAAATACAATATCTTTCCTCGTTCCTCTCTGGATAAGTTCATTATTTCGATACTTCTTGTATGACAGAAAGGTTGTTGAGAGAGATAAGCTCTGTAAAATTTTTAAACTAAAGAGCTAATCTAATCTATATGATTCTATTACTACTACTACTACTATTATATACTTTCGTGTATAATTCCCATTGCTCGAATGAAGTAATGGAAATTGGTAGTGATATCAATGAGGAATTGAATTCGACTTTTACAAGGTTTTCATCAAACTACTCATTTCTTTTTTTTTTTGAAATTTATTTAAGAAATTATTCAAATTATACTTCATTTGGTGACAAGTGAAGTGACAACGGTTGAATGATGCTAAAATAAAACACAAAACATTTCCGGATATTTTGACAAATAAATATAAAATGTTACGGTGGAATTAGATAACGGTTGAATAATGTATGATATAAGAAATAAAGCATTTTCGGATATTTTGACAAATAAATGTAAGATGTTATGGTGGAATTAGACGATAGGTAAATTGAAAATAATCCATAATGTTTTGAGAATTGATATTATAAGATCGAAGATCAGGTATAACTAACAAATATTACCGGGAATACATTATTCATTAAGAGATAATTCTGGTAATTTTGTTTTTTTT
>NW_018108378.1:93710-106490 GCF_000183805.2 Loa loa | reverse complement strand
ACTATGATAAAGTNCTATCACTAATTTAATTAATTAAATTAATTATCAATTGGCTTGTAAAGAATATGATAAGAGTTTGCTGATTTATTATCATCAAGATAAGCTGCAATAATAACTATGATAAAGTGCTATCATCTAATTTAATTAATTAAATTAAGTATCAATTGGCTTGTAAAGAATATGATAAGAGTTTATTGATTTATTATCATCAAGATAAGCGTAATAATAACTATGATAAAGTGCCATAATCAAACTTAATTAATTAAATTAAAGCACTTAATGATATATGCGGGAAAGAGCGGGATATAACAACATGGAGAATTTCAATAGAAACAAAATTGAATGGTGAACATGGAGCTCGTTTAGCAATTTCATTGACTCCAGAATTAGCACCTGAATCATATCATATCAGGTTTAATGATCTCTCATGAAAATTAGAATTAATTACTTTAATTTAAAAAAAATACCGAAAACAGAAGTATTCTATACGTTTTTTTTTCCTTTCTGTTGTCAATATCGTAAAATTCTGATTCTAAAATTGATTATTTCTTACCTGTAATAAAATAATAAAATTTATACGAGATTGGAAAAACTAATGTTATCGATAATTTCAGAAATGAAAAAGCTTATCGTCTCGGTGAATGGATTCAAATAGCAATTGCATTTAACTCGCATCAACTCTTATTTTACGTGAATGGTGCACGTGTCGGTAAATTGGTACGTGAGGTAACATTTTCCATTCCATTGATAACTGATAACATCATTATCTTCTAGTTAATAAAATACAATTTGATTTGTTTTTAAAAAACCTCAGATTTACATTTATAAAGTTTAAATTTTGAGATTTCAATGTAGTTTTTTTTCAAATTCAAATTTTCAACTTATCAATAATCATTTGTAATTTTCCAAATTATTCAAGAAAATTTTTGCAGTTTGGTGTTCTTTATTCGGAAATTCGGAGTGCATGCAAAAGATTGTATTTGGGAACAGATGGCAATCGATTTAGTCGTGATGAAATTATTGGATTTCGAGGTTACATTGGAAAATTACGCATAACAGATCATTTCATGGATCATTCAGAGCTTATTCGAGAACAATGGCATGGAAATATTATTGAAGAAAATTTTGCAGATATCAATCAGTGGAAATATCTCGGTAAATATCATATCATTAGTATTTCTATCACTACTAAATACTTTGATAATTTACTTATCAAATACTTCTATTTTAAAGATCATTTCCTAAGATTGTACATTTAATAGTAAAGTTTGTTGTGATTATTATTAGGGAGTGATTTGGGTATACGAAAACAAGAAATGTTATGGGAGGATATACCACGAAATATTGAAATACCTCAATGTGGTCAGACAATTTGTGATAATCCAATGGTAGCAAGCAATTATTTGCGCTATTGGAATTTGCATGCTATTAAAAAATTGAAATATCGTGTTGTTGTAATCAGCGATGATGATGGAAGGTAAGATTATTTGTCTTCTTGATATTGAATTGCTAGTTCAATTTTCACATTTTTATTCCTCCTTAAAAGAGGAATTAATTAATTTTTCGAATTAAAGAAACGATAATTACAACTTTGAAATTATTCGTAATTTTATTTCATTTTATATTTTTTGCCTTTATGCTTATTATAATTTATCCAAAAAATTTTGTCACTGAAAAGATTTAATTAAAATTGCAAACATTTGTGATAAATAAACTATTTCTTACGCTTTCGTTAGTGAAATTTATCAAAATTTTAAATTATTTCAATTAATCAAATTATCAATTAATTTTTTCAATTTGCAAAAAAAATTTAAATTTTTTAATTGCAGTAATGTGAATGTAAGGACAGATCCCATTATGCGACAACATGTCGAACTTTTGAAGATTTTTGCATTATATAATATTACGTAAGTTCAAGTATTTTTTAATAAAAAAAAAAAAATCTGTGCAAGCCATTAACTTATATATTATAGATGGGATCTTGAATTGATCAATATTCGCAACACATCATTACGACGTAAAACTATTGTGTTTGGTTGTCAATCATCAGCAATCGGTAATAAACGTTGCGACATCGAATGTCGCCATGCAATTACCGGTGATGATGGTGGTGATTGCAAAATTCAGGTATATCAATTTCATCAAATTATTGGTTTTTTTTTTCCCCCATTCACTAACCATTTGATGAATATATGCTAATGTCTATATGCATTTATAATATTGAAAAGTTTTACCGTATACTCTCGAGATGGATAAAAGTTCTAAAATGAAATCTATCAGAGAACTGAATCATTTTTTTTTCTTATCATTTTGTTCTTTGAACTTTTTGTTTTCTCAAAAAAAAAGAAAAGAAAAACGAATTTTTTGAAATTATTATGCGTATCGTTTCGCTATTTTTGCTATTATTTCATCAAAAGAGTGAACAAATCGTTCAAATCAATGGAATAATTAAGTCTAATTGTGGAAGAGAAAATGAATTTTTACGTTTAAACTTAAAACTATTCGAAGGATAAATGTGAAAAATGGATGCTTGGAAATAAACAATGTGAATTGGAATGTAACAATCGTGAAAATAACTGGGACAAAGGTGACTGTTGCACTGATTTCACCTTCAGTGATAATCACTTCTGTATTGATCCTACTTCAATCTACAGGTTTATTTGTTTGTTTGTGCTGTGAATAGACTTCATTAAGTTTATGTCGAATAATTTGAACGATTAGAGATTAATTTAAAATATGAAATTAAAGCAAACAATTTGAAAACAGAGGGATTTCCTGAAACCGATGCTAGTACCATGAAATGTCTTGCGCTGAATTATTGATCACCAATGATAAGTATGATAAGAGAATAATCCTACTGGTACAATTAAGTGCATTGCTTTAAAAAGAATTTAAGTTAGCCTCAAATTTTGAAAATGTTTTAAAATTCCATTTTAATTTTAAAAAATAAACAAATTTAGACGTTATATAAATGTGGAAGAGTATAAAACAGCAGTTGGAATAGACAATGAGAATGGACTAACAGTACAATTTGGTGATTGGAATGCAAGCGATCTGGTGGGCTTTTCAACGTTTCCATGGGAAAAAGATATTTATAGTAATCAAGGAGGAGTGCTACTTCGTTATGACCGTTTCGGAACACCTGGACAAATTAATAATTTAATTCATGAAATTGGCCATATTCTTGGCCTTTGGCATGTTCATCACGGGATAAGCGAAGTACCATGTAGTGATCCATGTCAGGAGAAAACACCATCTATGGTGACTGGTAATAGCTTTTTTTTTCTTCTTTCATTAAAATTTATTGCATATATTTTTTGAAGGAACTCGGGAAATTTCATTCTAATTAAAAAACTATAAAGCGAATAGTTTGGAAATGTTGTGGCTTGGTTTATTAATATGTGATCTATGATATATATATATGTCTGTATGATCTAAGCAACGAAGTTGTTGCACAGATCATACTTTGAAAGGAATAAAATAAAATGGAACAAGTAGTAGCACAGTACTAACATTAAAAAAAATACTGGGGCTAAGACATTACACGAGGAAAGAAAGGAGAATATGACGATATGACACGATAGTTTATTTACGCAGCCGAGTTATGAAGAAAAATATCAAAACAAATTAGTATATACAAAGATAAGAAAAATATCAAAACAAATTAGTATATACAAAGATAATTAGGTTGTCTAAGCATATACCAAATTTAAGTTTTGATGATAAGACACAATGGATAAAAGGCTTTTACTTCATTATAAAGAGTTATCATCAAAACTTGAATATTAATTATGAAAAGTTAATTATCATCAAACTAGTCTTTTTTTTCAAGTTGCGGCAACTTGAAAATTGGTTCCTTATAACCTAACTTATCCTTATAACCCAACTTATACAGAAGTCACGTAAAGGTGTAAGGGGATATTTTGCGTTAGTACGAATAGATCAAATCTGGTCTCAGTGAGACTATTTACAATCCTTTACGGTAAGAATTTTTAGGCAAGATATGAACTAGTCTTCATTGTAATTTTATAATTAATTGCTCAAGTTCAAGCCACAACCAATAATATTTTTATACTCTTCATGTTACATCAGCAACATCAAAATTTTTTAATAATAATCGCTTGTCAATCTTCATTACCAAACAGGGATAGAACATGATTAATACCTAGTTCTAGAATTTCATTCATGACGAATCTCATTATCATGAATACCTAACATGATTCCGCTTTTTCAAACATAGAACATCGCATTCTATACACAGTTATATCACTGACTTCTAGATCCAACTTTTAACTTTACTTTCCCACTTGAGATATGAGTTTTCCAACGTTATAGTTCAAGCGATCGAAAATACAATTTTTCCACGCAAACGACATACATTATTTATAGCAATATTCGCTCTCCTCTTCACTCTTCTTCCTTGCCCATTCAAAAGGAACATACCACATTTTGGTAAGGTGCAGAACTTTGGAGAGTTCCAGAAACTCTAGTAAGAAACATCGGATGCAAAATTGTCCTCTAGAAATACACCTTTTCGGGATTACATGAGTTACACATCTCGCTTCTTTTTTTTACTTAACACATTTTTCAGGTGATATGGTGAGCGATACGAATCCAACAGTCAAGAATACAGCGTGTGCTGATCCAGAAACAGTGGATCCGTGTGATGCAACTCAACGATTCAGAAATACACCTTTTCGGAATTACATGAGTTACACAGGTGACAAGAGCCATATATGACTGGAACAGTACCTTATATTATTTGAATAATATGAATGGATTCGCCAACATATTGATATAATTACAACTGATCTCAGAAACTTTCGGCCCTTCTATTTCGATATCCGTGTACCTTCTATTTAGAAGATAATTGCGCCAACACATTCACTGCCCAACAAAAAGCAAGAATGCATTGTTATATCGATCTGAAATATACAAATTGGATGGTGCGTCCGACACCAACCCCAAATCATATTGTCGTCGCCCCACGAATCATACCATGGCCAAAAACGAATTCTAAAAGTGTCAAAATTGTTAGTGATTATATTGCTTAAAATGATTACTGAAAATGACCGAGGATAAATATGAATTTATAATCAGCTTTATCTAATCACGACATGGAGAAACAGCTGTAGAAATTAACAAGAAAATCAAAGGAAAGAAACGATGAACATGCTTCCAGAGATTCGTTGACAGAGTTATATTATCTAAAGACGAGCTGTAGAAGACGAATGAACTGCTTAGTATTAATGTGATAGTTGAAAGTAATTAACTTTAATCCTACATAAATCAAGCATATTTTATGATGGAAATATTTAAAGTAGATGAACGAATGTTTGGTGATTTCTTTAGATGTGGGCACCACCATTAAGTAGCATGAATTGCGGTCCACGACAAAAACGTGTGCAAGAAACGCACTGCACTACAGATAGACGTGTCGTACAATATGCTATCTCAGCTAGTTCATCCGAACCATTCCAAATGTCAGGTTTTTGGGGTCCAGAACAAGCTACCGGTAATGTTTCATTTTTTTTAACCAGATTTCACTACTTTTCAATCTGATACTTCTTATTACTGGTAACGAAGGCAGAACACTGCTCCGTTTCCTACCAGGTCTCAGGTTTTTGTGGCACTAACTCAGTCCTTGTAAAATGATAAGCATCTTTTAGCAACTATGAAAACAGTGCGAACCCATTTATTGGATCACATTCTTGTTCACCCCACATAAATTTCTAGTCTTTTCTTACAAATAAAATCGAATAAAGAAAGACCTGCCTGAATAGGACAACGATAATTCAAACAACTGGATCCAAATTGAAACCAAGATCTTCAAGATTCTTGCAATTCTCCATGTCCTTCAATTTATTCACTTTGTTCTTGATCTCTTTTCGAGCTGTTTCAAGTGACACGTCAATAATTTTCATGTCATCTTCAATCATTTGCTTTGCCTGGTCGGTTGTAACCTTGAGAAATGTGGTGCTTCCAAAGCATATCCAATCCTTACTTTTCTGCAAAAGTAAAGGGATGGAAGCTATGCTATTGTACCGATACCCATTCGGTACAGCGTCACGTCAAATAATTTCATCTGAATGATTACAAAATGTCTCCGAGAGAAGCTCACTGCACCAGGTTAAATCACCAGGATGACTAAAAGATGTCTTCGAGAGAAGCTCGCTGCGCCGGTCAACAAATTGAACCATCTTCACCACTCGTTAAATTCTGGTTCTTTTTCTTTTTTTTATAGTTCAGTGGATGGTGAAAGCACTCATCTGAAGGCTCATCTGAAGCTTTTGGAACATTCATCTGGCAGTGCTTCAACCTATGTTATAAATTGCTTAGCTATTTCTCAATGTCAATCGTCCATATTATCAGACAATTTTTAACCCAACGCTCAACGTTATCGATTTTCCATGCAAAAACGGAAATTCATGCTATTAAATAACCTTCTTTGCATTATTTTTTGTTTTATTGCGCAATTGTCTCAATGCTTCGCGACATTTCTGGCGCCGCTCATCCAATTCTATCATCGTTCTCTTGCCCATGATAACACTTTGTCCTAGATTTTCCCATTCGGTCATATTATCTAGCATTTTTTTTGTCGTATCATCCAACGATAAATTTTCCAACATCGCTTCCACCGATTCTTCCATTTCCTGATAAAAATGAAGAAATTCTTATTAATCCTATTCACCTAACAATTTTATCATACAAATAAGCCTGCTTAACAAGAGATTTTAGTCGACATACAATCTTTGTTTCACAATTTTACTGTTAAATGAGTTTATCTGATAAGAAATACTAACCAACAAATAGCCTTATTCGATAAGCAATCCTAAGTAATATTCTCTAAACGATACCCCTAAGCAATATCCCTACTCCAACCAAACATTGAGAAAACTTCAGCAACCCAAACCCTTTCTACGTACAATGGCCCGGCGATGTTTTCTTACTACATACTGCGGCTCGGCCATCGCGAAAAGTCGTCCAGTTGGTTGAACGAAGGATGAGGGAGATCATGCGTAATATAAAAGAACATTACGAGTTTAACGTGTAATACGTAAGGAGCTAACCAAGCTGAACTGTCACTCATAGGACAGTCATTCTATCATGTACTACAGATCAAAAAAAAAAAACTTATCAACAAAGCCAAAAAAATTAAAAAAAAAGTGTCCCATGAAAAAAAATGTCCTTTTTTTTTCTGATGAAACTTGCGGGAAGTTGAGGAATTGATGGAACTTCATTTCATCCAATTCAATATTTTCCAACCGAAAAGAAAGGAAAACTTTGTGAAATTTACAAAGTTAATAAAATCCCATCTAATTTGTTCCTTTTTACTTACAAAAAAGTTTTCGGCATTTGCTTTGTGAGTAAATATCAAATTTTATGAATTTCAAATATCAAATTTGATTTTCCTGACTTTTAAACTTATTCATTTATAGCTAACAGTTAGTGAAATATGTGCAAAAAAGAGAGAGGAAGAGTAGTTTCCGATTATTGTTTGTCATCTATCGGTTGATAATATCAATTTTTCATTTATGTTCATCATTACGGTGAGTAATATTAACGATCTTTTCATAAAACCGATAAGTTGCGTAAAATGATAACAAACTTAAAAAAAAAAATTGCTAAGGAGTACCAGATGCTGAAGTTTGTACTGCATCAACGAAGGCTTGGCTGCCAGATGTGCAAGATTGCGATGATGTAAGCGACAAATGTACATTGAAATTGAAGCCTGATGTTGAAACACAACTGGAAAAGTTGTCCGTATGGTTTGCTTGGAATGCAGCTAGTGGTATACGATTTATTAAAATCCTCTTCACCGATGGTACTTATGATACGTTTGAACAGGTATAGTAAACATTTATCAATTTATGCTTATGGATATGTGGTAAATTTCATCAAATTCAAACTTTAACCAAATAAAAAGTTGGAAATTGCATACTAGATTTCATTTTTTTTTTATAAAAAAGAAAAGAAAAACGTCAAAGTTATTTTACCAAAATTACTTACAAGTGTCCCAGTTAGTCTTTGGTTTCTCCGAAAGATATACGTTGATGTCGTAAAATAAGTGCAAAAGATATGTCCGAAGGCAAAACGATAAGTTTGAGATTTCGAAATTTATCACTTAATAAAATAATATAGCATAGTCACTGCGATCATCAATGGCTTTGATTGGTTTTTTTTAAACTTTTTCAAGCTTTATCTCAGCCAGATATCTTTTCCATTCAGATTTATGCACATTGCGATCAACCGCTAACTTTGCGACTCACTTCGCAGAAACGTGTCAAAGAGGTGAGTTTTACGTTTTATACGTTGAAGAAGCACATATCTTTTACTTATCTCTCACAGATGTTCTGTTGCTTAAATTTTGAATAATTGTCTGGCGAATTATCGTGTCTATCAATTATCTTGATTTCAGGTCCAAATTAGGACGAATAATCCATTTGTAAGTATTGATGCGATACAATTCGTCTCATTTCCTTTAAATTCTTTATGTTCACACTGTTTGCCATATCGCTATCGTATCTACCGTACACCACCATTTCCGGAAGGTTTCAGGTCAACGACAAACTATAACATAATTGATAGGTATTTTATTCTGATGCTTTAACTTTATGAATAGCCAAGATAATTTATATTTTAATTGAATTTTGATACCATTTATGATTAGGTAGAAAGTCACAGAGAGATTCATCTTCTGAAGTTTACCCACAGATATTTGCAAAATCAAAAAAGGAGGAAAAATTCTTGCTTTAACTCGAATTAGGATATCTCAGGAATTTACGATATTATTCGTTGATCTTAAATGAGCAAAGAGTGTTTTTTGCTCTTTAAAATATTCCCATCATTTAATTGCAAATTTTCCACCGAAATTTAATTTATTAGCGGTGAAATATTTCGACTTATACGTTTACTTCTGCTTTTTAATTTCAGTACAGTTAGAGAAGGCATCACTTACACCTATTCAGTAGCTGTTGAAAGTGGAGGAATTGAAGGATTGCATTCACCAAGTACCACTTATTTCTACAACATGAATGTGTGTGGTGATGGCAAACGAAGTAGCGATGAGGAATGTGATGACGGGAATTTAAATGATGGCGATGGTTGTTCGCAGGATTGTCTCGTTGAGGAAAAATTTCATTGTGTTGAAGAAAACAAATGTACTATCTTTTTCACTTTTCTTTTTTTTTGTTTTGGTAAAAACTTAAAAGTTACGAGTCAGAAGTCGTCCACTTTTCAAATTTGAATTTAATGGATTGGAAGTAAAAAGTTAGGAAAGTTTCAATAAGACATAATATGACAATACAAACTAATGAAATAAAATGCATCCAACAAAATTCAAATCACTCGATTGCATATGGAACTGAAATCGTAGAAAACTTAACGTCATGCCCCCAGAAATGAAAACAATCATTGGATCAACTTTGCAAAGATACCCTACGATATTATGATTAGGAGGGATGAGTTTGAGAAGTAGAACAAGCAACTTTGTCCGTAGTAAATCATGTATGACGTGGAACACTTAAAAATAGCAGAAGATGTCGTAAAAGATTCAGCTATGTTTAACTGCATCTCAGAAAAGTTCTGTTATGAGTAAGGTAATAAAAGTTCAACAGATAATCTAATCGATCCTAGTAACTGATCATTTCTTAACTGTACTTTCTAGTATCTCCAAGTATTTGTTATATTTACGAGGGAGACGGTGAATGTGAACCATTTGAACGAGGTGGTTACAGTAGTGATTGCAAAAGTATCAGTGCATCAACACTTCATTCACAATATTATCCAACATTCGTTTATGCCTATTCGAAGATATTACAAAAGAATTGTTCATTGCAAATGCTTTCCTCTGCTATCCTGACTACAGTAAGTGCTTTTCTATAAAAACATTTCATCACTTTTCATGCAATACTGACGACCGTTATGATGTATCGGAATGGTCAATCATTATGATCCTGTCGATCAGGTAGTAATGATTGGCTATTATTTTTTGGTGTTTTACCGTATTTCAAGTGTTGTATGTACGATTTTCGATTTGAAAGAAATGTGAACTGGTATGTAGTTATCCAGAAATACTCGATTATGAGTAAGGTCAAAATGTTGCGTTTGAAAAGAATGTCGTAAAAGTCATCAACTAAAATGTCTTACACGCCCACTCACGGGACTGAAATCGTTGTAGTCCAGTGTAATTTAAATGACCTACTGCTTTTTTGTTACTTCCCACTTGTTTCCAGGGCTGTAATATCCGACCATCTGATTGGGGTACGTGTTCTCAACTTGCAGAAGCAGGTGAAATTTCACTGCATGCCTCATTTCCAAGTGAAATCTTCCCAACCAGCATCCTGATAGGTTTCGAGACAGTTCTGTCAACTGGATCAAAACCAGTTTTGTCTATTATTGGAATTAATTTACAATATGTTAACAAGACAACGATAAGCCTGGAAGGTGCACTATCTTTTATATTATCTTTATCGTCATATATTCAAATCGAAATCTCGAAGAAAGATAGTTTTTCAAACTTTCAGATCCGTCCAGTTAATAAGTAAGGAGGCAAATCATCGGTATGGATCGTTTGGGAGGAAAAAAATTGACGCTGTTAGCACTACACCATTCATTTACTTTTAAATAAATCATTATATTTACGATTTAAAGTTTTTTTCTTGCTTTGCATTGGTGCTTTGTTCAGAACAAGGAATTCTGTCATGTGCGCAGAATCCTTTGGAAGTTGCAATACCGTATACACTTGTTGGTCGATTGTCAAATGTGAAAACCGTTCATCTTCATGTGTCAAATCCATCTCAAATCGTTATCACTGCAATCACTCTGCGATCATTCAAGTTGTTTGACTTGTTGACTCTTCAAACTTGTGCAGGTAAATGTTAGTAATACTGCCGAAAAACTTTTGGCGACTTCTTCCTAACCCATTCAAGTTTTAGCCTTCTTTTGCTGAAAGATAAAAACAGAAAAACGAAGGCATATCTACCGAATTTATGGTACCAAAACTTTGAAACTGTTAATCATATCAACCATGTGAAGCAAAGATAGACTATTGCTTCCATTACAGCTGAAAACAAGTACTTCGATCCGGTAGGTGGTTTCTGCGTGGCAAAAGATTGCCGATCGTTGAGTACTAATTCATGTATACCATTAAATATCCCAAGGTCACGGGTTAGTAGAATTTATTTTCGGATTTTTTCCTTGTGTTCGCAATTTTCTCAAGTATTGCTAGTAACCGAAATGCAACAATTCAAATGTTGATATTTCTTCAATTTTTTTTTCACTTATCATTAATGCGATTCTTCATGATCATATTTTCATTTATTTTGTTTGTCTTTTTCAGCACGAATGTCACAGTACAGCATGTACGTATACATGCGAAACCGGATTTATGTTTGAAAATTCGCAAAAAACCGCAATAGTCCAATGCTTGAACGGTCACTGGGTCGGAATTGTGAATTTAGCCTGCCAACCGACTCACTGTGCCATTCCGAAAATTGAGCATGCTGACGTTGATTGTCCAAACGGGACACGTTATCGTGATCGCTGTATATTTCGGTGTAGAAATAATGCAATAATGATTGGTATTTCAAAACATTAAAAAATTATAGAAAACTCATTGTTTCTCTAACGGCAAATTGTAATTAACGAGAGTTTCGTGGGAATTACGAGGTTCTCAGATGGCAGATGTAGAAGGAAGTTACATCGAAATTTTCCTTGACATAAATTTTTGGTTGTATACTTTTATAGGACAAATAAATTATATCACTTGCGAAGAAAATGGTTTATGGAAAGTGCCAGAAGCATTTTGTCAGGTATACAAAATTTGAGAATTATCTAATCATTCAATGGAACGCTTCATTCGATGATATTGAAATACTACGTCAGATAAACTGTCAGACAAACTTTTTCGCTTAATCTGCTCGTTCGCTACCACTCCATATGATTTGCGCAGTTACCGTCTGTCTTGTAAAATCTTATAAATTTCAGGTTGTTTGTCCACATGAAGGATTATTGACGCGTAATATTTCCTATGATTCAATCAACTGCAAAGTGAAACGTATTTATGACACGCAGACTTCTTATCCAGTATCCACTGTATGCAAATTAAATTGTCGTCGACATTATCGTGCATCACATATGCAATCACTGCATACTAAGTAATATCTGAATTAGAATCCTTCATGGAGTTTTATTGTCAGTACTTCTTTCTAATTGATGGACCGAATCACACTTTTTGTTGATACCATATACCTTCACTTCATCGAGTAGTTTAAAGTAAACTGATAGTTTGGATTCGCAGCGCTGAAATGTAATGGAATGGACTTCTGCTATCAAAAGTTACCAACTTTTTTCCACAGGATTCGTTTGATTTGTTCGGATGACGGTGTTTGGATTGGTCCAACCTGCATATCAATTACATGTCCTTCACCAAAGATCGTATATATCGGATCGTATAACTGTACAAACGGTTTCGAGATTGGTTCCAGTTGTCGGATTCAGTGTCCTGGAACAACTCAGGTTTTTTCTTATTTGCGAGGTCTTTGTCGCGAATTCCGATTCGCGAGACTCTAACCATACAAATATATAATCAAACAAATTTCTTATTGTAAATGAATATATCCAATGTTATTTACTTAATTCTACATTCCTTAGATTTATTTCCATGGTTTTCCGATCTTTATCTCAATTCCCATCTTTGTCCGGACGCATCTTTATTTTAAGGAAAAAGAATGTCCAATCTGCATGCTAATCTTCCCTGTTCTTGTTACAATGCTTACT
>NW_018108378.1:89360-93009 GCF_000183805.2 Loa loa | reverse complement strand
TGTACAACTCAACTCAAATCATCGTACCTGAATGAACTCAAGTCAACTTAACGCTACTACACTCGCGTTACATCATTGGCAGTAGTTGTCTTTTCTCCGACATCACCCTCTCAAACGAACCCTATCAATATTCGCTACAGTCTTAGTTTCCAACTTTGCTGGGGCTAATTAGAATTAGCGACAACATTAATTAATGTTATCAAAATATTATCTGCAAATCGCAGTAGCATTTCAAATCCATAAGGACTCCAAAATATCAATGTATTTCGTTTGGTTCTGTTTTGCAGCACAGATTTTCGGTATGCAAGAAGGATGGTACCTGGTCAAATCGCTTCCAGTGTCCATCACCGCGAACAACCTGTCTTTCACCACCGAGCATGCGAGATATCCAGTTCACATGTCCGAGAAGATTGTCCCCTGGTGAAAAGAAATTCTCCCAGACAAATTTCGATAGTTTCGATTACAGTGGCAATAGATCACTTCATGATTTCTTGTTTTATTGAGCAAAATATTAGTAGATGAATTAAATTTGGAAAAATTGAAGGTTGACATCATTGATTTTCAGAAGTATGCTTGGCTTATCGCATATTCTACGATCAATCTTTTTGTGAAACATTTCCCTTCCAGTTGCTAGAAGGATAATTAAACTACTGTTTCAGGTGCTATGTGTGCAGTACAATGTCGCAAAAAAGGTTATGATGCAGTGCTAGAGGGCACACAAATCCTGCCAAACGGTGAAAACTTATTGGTACTCCGTACGGTACATAATATATCATGCACCATTTCGTCAACATTTTATCCTCAAATGGATGCGTTGAGTTGTGTACGTTCATGTAACAGGGTATGTCTTCTCTTCAGCTCATCAGTTTGTCGAATCGAACTTTGCTTGGTTCGGAAGTTCAGCTTTTAGAAGTTTTCATAAACTACTATTTGCAAAAGCGCACTTAACCGCAATTAAATGATTCCATTTAATTTGAAATTTGACTCAGGCAGCTAGAATTACTGCATATTTCTGAAATTGGCTGAACAAATATGCAGTCCAACGGTAAGGATAAGATGCTCGTTTCCTGATGTTAGCTAGTTCTATCTACCACATAGTGAAAAATTGGAAATAATGATCTAGTGAGATGGGTATATCTCATTAAATCATAAAAATCTTGGGAAAAATTGATTTTTCCTTCTCGTTAGCAGTTACTAGCATCTTTCTCACAATAGGAATTCATGGGTGATGGTTGGTGTGATTTTCAAAACAATCGCGGTTATTGTGGTTGGGATGGTGGCGATTGCTGCGCGAGTACAGTACGTGGTGGACGTGTTCGTTTGATGTTCCCCTCTTTATGCACTTCAATTCTGTGCCAATGTATCGATCCATTTGCTGCGGAAAACATGGTATCTAGCAGTGGTACCAGTAATCCCAGCAAGTATTCTTTTAGTATCCCTTGATATGTTGGTTGATACTCATAAATTAATCTACGAGGAAAGATTGAGATAGAACAAGTTCAGGTGATCAGGCGATCATACTTTGTCTAGTGGGGAAATGAAGGGAGGAAAATTTTGAAAATAAGGGAATAAAAACGGGTAAGAATTTTGAAGGTTTAAATACGATGACCTTTCAAAAAATAACCTAATTGATTTTTTGAGATGAAACCAATTAGGAGACCGGAAAATATCAAATTTGAGATGTTAGCTTCTTATACACACTTCAGCGCATTACGTGAGCGTAAGAGCACAATAAAACGTACAATTCGATATGGACATGATTCCATTACTGAACCAGTGCTGTATCGAAGTGCCTTTGTGGACGCTTCTCCGGATACGTTCACAGTTTCGCTAGCGGATGCAGCTTTTCTATCACGGAATAGCGTACATCTGGATCGAATTCGAGATTCAACTCAACATCAACAACGCGACAATAAACCAAGAACTATATCAACAAAGAGTGCCAAAGACTGGGAGGCGATCAAGCGATCTGTGGAAAATGCACTGACAGTATATCAACAGCAATTCAACAACAAAATTTGATAGCGTCGAGATTGATCTATGAGATATGAGATTGTCAGTTTAATAATTATGATATCAAGCCTTGGTGCAACCCTTGGCCATGTATTTGAAGAGTTTAGTATGGTGCTATGAAACTTTATCGCATACGTCATTTGTCAAGAAACAAATCTCTACATATACCAACAAAATTTTGTCAATGAATAAAAGCGCTTCACGCATCTGTCCTTCCCACACAGTTGATTGATGTAAGAAAAAAAAAAAAAAGAAGAAAAAAATCCCAAAGGATGAGTGGAATGCTGGGCGAAAATAATCTCAAAAATAAAAAGCAAAACTTTGAAAATTATCATGTGAATATATACATAAGTAACCTATGTGTGCTTCACCAAAAGTAAGACTTATATGAAAACTAAGCCTAGACTTAATATTTTCTAAATCGTTGTTATATAAATCTTATTCTAAAAGTAATTCCCAATTAAGATTATCAATCAAATCGATGCATTTAGTAGGCCTATTTGTAACCAAGAATATTATTAATATGTAATTAAATATAAATAAATAATATTATTGTCATTACACTTTTCTTTTGTAAATGATTAAAAATGCTTTTCGAATTTTGCACATGAAAAACAAAACAATTGCAGGGATAAGTTTAGTCTTAATGTGCTTTTAAAAACAAAAATTGGTGTCAATTTTATCGCTAAATGAGTAGAGTGAAATTGTAAATACGAAACATCTGGACAGATACTTTGATGAGTAATGCAAATGCAAATTAAATGAATAATTTCTGAGCAAAATATATTTATATATATTAATTGGTAGATAATTTATTACTTAACGGAGCTTATGTTATTATATAGCAATGTTAATTAATCTGATATTACAAAGATCTCATAATACCTAATACGGAATAACTCAGTCTTCATTGGGAAATCTTGATAGGACAACACTTAATACCTCAACGATATTTACTTCTTACATGAAGTCATTTCTCATGCGCTTTCTCCGATGTGATACGAAGAATGAAATATCAAAACATTCGAATTGGAATGACCCGAAAACTTTTTCATATCGTGTATGCGTCAAAATTATTTCTGAATGATTAAGAAGTTGGTTTCATTAGTTAGGGATAGGGAATGATGGTGTTGAGGGTATTGAAGGGTGAAATGATTTCAGGTTAAGCCTGAGAGAGTTTTACTTGAAACATGAAGGGCTTTTAGGATGAGTCAAACTTAACAAAAGCAAATTGAAAAAGGAAGGTGGTGGTACGATGGTCGATTCGAAAAATGAGGAATCGATGAAAATTCATTCCAGTGCAGATAGTATTAATGATGAGAACGATCGACCGGAATTGTCCATGTCAACCACCACTTCGTCAGCATTTTGCCAAAGTTTTGGAGGCTTCGATGTTAATAATATCGCTGAAATGGAAGATACTGTCCCGTCTATTATTGATGTATGTGTTTTATTTTAAACTTTTTATGTCTTTTGAATTTTCTATCATTTCATCGCACTTAATTTGTTTTCTTGTTTATTAGACTTTCTCTTTTTGTTTACCGTATTAATTTTCATTGACTTTATTCAGCAAAATAGTCACTCTGCAACATTGCACACTACTTATCAAGCTTTATGTTTGGTCACTTAAATCTGG
>NW_018108378.1:86589-89190 GCF_000183805.2 Loa loa | reverse complement strand
CTGGTTTTGTGAAAAAAAGACTTTAATACGGCTTTAATGAATGATTAGTGGTTCATCGATAGGACTAACTGGAAAGTACCACTCTGTATATTTTGGTATCCCTCGCTGTTAATTGTGAGTTGGGGTGGAACAAGAGGAAGGGAATAGGGACTGAGATTCTTCGTCTAAGGCAGAATGCAATATCACTGCTATTTTGTGCAAGGCTTTTCTTTAAAAGGGATCGCAGGGAACTTGCGTTCGTCTCCGTGAACAGGTATCTTTTTGATCATTGCTTCACTGATTTACACTAGATAAAAAGGAAAATAATAAATGTAAATAAGTAAATTGATTGTTTTCATCATTAAATTTTAACGTCTACTATTTTTCTGCGGTACGAATTCTAATTGTAACTTCTTTATTAGGCTCGCGATGTGGATGGGTATACGGCATTGCATCGAGCTGCGTACAGTGGACATATTGATACTGTCGGATACTTGTTATCGATTGGAGCCAATCCAGAATGGAATACGAATGATGGTTGGACGGTGTTACATTGCGCAGCAACATGGTCGATGTGCGAAGTTGTAGCGATGCTGCTTCGTCATGGCGTTGATGTTAACTGTCGATCGCACGGCAACCTTACACCATTACATCTTGCGATCACGTCAAATCAACCAGAAGATCGTGTCCTTACAACAGTTCGCTATCTTCTTGAAGCACCAGGTTTTGTTTTTCTACAGCGTATATATGTAAGCATACGACACAATGACGTATTCTTCGTATTCTTGAGCGGAAAATGCACCCATATTAAGGATGTTGTATCGGTGGAATATTGTTAGTTATTGGGTGATATAATTCATAAGAAATGAGGAATAATTCGGTTGATGTTATTCATGTTTGTGGAATATTGGAATAGTTTTTGAATATCCAAAATGACGAGAATATGACATGACCTTACTATATGCACTTTAGGTTCATAATAGAAAAAAAAAGCAAACGACAGATATTCAGAAAAAAGTCTACATTCGTTGTGGTGTTAAGTAATAACTCGAACGAAGAAATCATGCTAAAACGTTCTTCCGATCATCACTGTTAAAAATGGAATCAAATTAAATTAAGCAGCAAACCTTAATAGTTCGTTCCATAAAACGATCCATTAATTTTCATTTGTATAACAACGTGATTTTTTCAGGTATTGATGCTGCAGCAGTATCGAATTCTGGTGATTCACCTTTACGGGTTGCAGGAAGGACATCGGCTAAAATTACCGAAATGCTGACACGCTATTTTAGCAAACCTTGACAGTTAAATATCATACCTAACGAGGCAAGGAAGTAGTTGACATGATGCGAGAAAAAGAAAAGAGAAGCCACCTATTTAGGTTAAAAAAGGTGTCGTGTCTTATTTATTATCTTAATTGTATTTTAGAACTTCCAGATATTCCCATTATGCAATTTTATGTTATTCCTCAAGTTCAGTTCACCGATACTGACGATGATAAAAGTAAATGCTTAGAGATTCTTTAGTCTTCTGCCTTTTTCGAAATATTGAATCCAAGTCTTCTGCCTTTTTCGAAACACTGAATCCCCTATGAACCTGCATCTAACGTTGCGCTGCACTTATTGTAAAGTTGTTCTTTAGATCAGCTTTACAAAAAAACTAGGAATGATATGGGAATATGTTTGGCAGATAATTACTCATCGTGAGATGACAAATTGATTTATGCTATTTAATCTGTTGTTGCTGCGATGACTACTGCATGTATCGGTGAACTTCTTGGAGGTGTTTGACAATTGGGAATTCTACTAACAGATCCGATATGGTGCATCTCCGGGGTATGGGTGCAACACTTTTTCGAACGAAACTTAAATGTTGTCAAACATCTTATTCAGTTTACTAATTGATTTGACTATCGATAAGATTTATCTGTGCTCGAGAAGGTATTCATATATGATAGAAGTGGGACATCGTTATGTTCTTTGCACTTTTTATTTAATTTGTATTGTATAATTTTATTTATTAAATTTCCTATTTTAAGGTTTTTTTTTTTTTTTTTTTTTTTGTTTAATATTGTAATCCAGAATCAATTGTATTAGTGAGATCAAACGTGTTTTGATACTGTGTGTTTAATTACTTATGTGATCCATCATTCAGCCTTCGTTACTAACACCCTTCAGGAAATGTGAAGGGTATTGGTAACAAGGGCTTTTTTCGTGCTTTCTTTACCACACTGCCATTTTGTTATCATTGTTAAGAATGGATCATACCGAAGAGTTACGGCATCATTTGACATTAATGGACGTCATTTCAATATTGCATATCTTATTGATAAACTACATACGTCAAATGAAGATGCAGTCGCTCAGCGGTGATGACAAAGAAAGAAGATGCATTCATAATAATTGTGATTATTATAATTTTTTTATAGATCATGCTCAATTGTTAGTATATCATTATTCCTATATTTCTAGCAAATATTTTGTATTACAAGTTTTTTTGTCTTGAAAAGGAAAAAAACTGGAAAATATATAGCCTTCTTTTCTTTCATTTCAATTTTTATTCTGGCTGGAGATGAATTCATATATATATATATATATATATATATATATATATATATATATA
>NW_018108378.1:68293-85439 GCF_000183805.2 Loa loa | reverse complement strand
ATATATATATATAGGGAAACAAAGAATGATAGAGAAGGGATGGGGAGTATGCGTAATTTGCTCTAAGTAACATACCTTATTTCAATTCTTTAAATGTTAGTAGTTCTACTTATATTATCGTTGGGCAGAAGACGACTGCTTATCTTTCCTCTTTTAGCCCAAGCCTTTGCCCTTTATTCTTAATTTCTTTTCGAAATAGTAAAATATAAATCAGTTCACTCAGTATTCAAAAATTCTCAGGGAGTCAAATTTCTTTGACGATATGCGTCTAAAAACATGGCGAGCGTATGAATGGGCCAATATTGGTGGCGTTGTATATACGCTACTATTAATTTTTGGTATTTACTTCCTAATATTGTTCTATACATGCCCAGCAACTTATCAACCTGACTATTGTACCCGGGCAAATTGTTTCGCTATCGTTATCATTTTGGAATTGCTCGTCAATTTTCTTCTGTTCGTCATCTATAGCAGGTATTTATTAATTAATATCAAGTATTGATGAAATCGAACTTAAGCATCGATATCGATAGCGCGTATTATAAAATTGTGTGGCTGTCATTCATAGGTAAGAATTCTGATATGCTAGTTGTCTGGTACAAGAACTGTTCATGCATCGAAATGAAACTAATGATGATGATCATTAAGCTAGTTCCACAAAATTATTTTATAAATTAAATACAATTTAAAATAAATCAATCTTTTTTAGTTCATCAATGATTTTTTTAGTTTTATTAATTGTGGTGAGTAGATTTTACAAATGTAAAATCTTTTTTTAGGCGTAACGATCCACAACGTTGGCTCCAAGGTGTTGCAGTTTTAACAAATGTGAAAGGTGCCGGTAAATATTGTTTAGAATGTAATCGAATAGCACCGTTGAGGAGTCATCATTGCAGACTATGTAATATGTGCGTTCTGAGGAAAGATCATCATTGCTTCATGACGGGTGCCTGTGTTGGAATTGCTAATCAGGTTAGCTAACGGAGAGGAAATTTTGGGGACACTTAAGGATGAAAGACGCTGAAGATTAAAAAGTATAGAACAATGCTGTTTATTTTGTTTATCACATAAGTAAGCTTACTTTAGCTCTTGTTGCATGTAACCTATGGAAAGTGCTTTAGAGCCAAGATAATGTGTGCAATTACCTAAGTATAAATGCATTAATTAAATAAGTTGATAAAGCTCATATAAAGTGACGCATGAAAAAAGTTACCCACTACAATCATAGATTAAATTTTATTATCGGTTATCATTGTTATCATTATCATTATCAGCACTATTACAAATGCTCATTTCACTTCCTACTAAGTTTATCTTTCCCATTTTAACTTGACCATTGTGTTTCCAATTTTTCCACTAAAATATATTTCAGCGTTTTTTCATCGTATTTGTTCTATGGGCAAGTATTGGTGCTGCTGTAGGGTCGTTTTACCTTCTGATGTATTTGCTGCGACATGTGGAATCTAATATTTACCCATTTGGTTGGTTGAAGCTCCTAGCACCGGTTGCTGTCATTCGATGGATTATTTCCGATGAAATATTCGCCAACACAGTTATTTGCGTTCTATTCAGCATATGCACAGCCACCTCCATTGTTGCCCTTATTTTTTTGGTTTACAGGTGAAAATTCTGCTTTTCAACTCCAATGTTTTTACGCTTAAGTTTTCCTTTCATTCTTCTGCTCATTTTTCATATACATAGTATGTTGCAAAATGAATCTAGGATTTTTTGAATTCTATCGTATCATTATCGTCATGATCGTTATTATCTAAACTGATTCAGATGAACTTCTAAAATTTTATTTATAGAGAATCTTCTTCAATAAGTTTGCATGATTTTAGATGTTTTATACATTAAATGGTTATACGATGTATGATTATCACACATTAAGCAGAAGGATTGAATTACATGGTGATGGTGAAACCTATTCAGAAAGGTATAAAGTTAACAGAAATAGTTTTCTTTATTGTTTCCTCTTCTATTTAGTACCTGTTTAATCTGTTTATCACTTCATTATCCCGGAACTGGATAGTACTCGACCAACATTCAGCAAGTCTATTATCGATTTGCTTGAAGCTTCTCATAGTTTTGACTATTCTATTTCAAAGGCGTAAAATCGACAACCTTTACGTTGGTTTCTACCCATTATGTTGAACCATTTCTTAAAATACTCCATACAACTATTAATGAATTTTGCCTGATGAATGTACAAATTGAACGTTTACATATCTCCGTGTTCTTTATTACTTTATTACTCGTCTCATCAAATTCCATCTATCATGAAAGAAACGGCGGAAAACGAAAAAAAAAAAATGGGATGGATTGATCGTTGAAAACGTGCACATGTTTTGCATAGTTTATTGGAAGCTGTAATCCATTATTAGTAGTGGTTACAACCTGAGATGGACAGATGAACCATTGCATGATATTGCTTGAAGCATTGCACTCCGAAGATCGTACTATCATTGTAATGATTTTTTCCCTTATTATCTACCGTTCCTTCAATTAATGTACACACTGTAATTAACCTTTGAACCTCGACATAGAATTCACACAGTACTACAAGATCGTCTAGATAAATATGGAGCAATATCGAATACTTCCCTTACTCGTTTATTTTAGAAATGTTTTAATATTCAAATGACTCCAGGATAATTTTCGGTATAACGTCTTTAGAAAAAAAAAAAAAGAAAAAATCAGTTTTGCAATCATGAAAAAAGACAACGATTGAAGTTTGGTGTCAGAATTTAAATCCTACAACAAAGATTTGAACGAGTTTCCAATGTTTTTCAATTTGGAGAGGAAAAACGAAAGAATTGTAAATGTTGCTATAAATATCTGCTTTTCCAGATTAAGGATGGTATTTGGTCATTATTGGGCAGTAAATTTTATTGTTCCATTGCTTTGTTTTCCGAATCAACTGACCGCAGATGTTGCTCGAAATTTATTTTCGTCGTATTCGAAAGATATGTAGTAATTTTCCAATTTATATCTACAATATGCATTCATAAATGTCTCCTTCACTGATGGCCATCGGTTTTTTAGTGTTAGCTTTTCAATCTAATTAGTATTGTTGTAATTTGATGCCATAGGATTGAAGACAATTCGTCCAATTCATCTTGCAATTCGGTTTGTAGCTTATTTACTGCATCCTTTATCATTTTCACCTGCAATTTCTAATCAGTTTTTCTTTTTCTGATTTGCTTCGGAAATTATTAACGTGCTGAAGCTGTAAACAAATAAGATATTTCCGTAACTCTTTGGAAATTTCCGAAAATGTAGATTTGATCCCTCCTTAATAGTTTAGAGAAATGTTTTGAAAATGTTAATCAAAATACGCAATACTTTCGCTCAGAACAAGCAGAAGAGTTCATTTTGATGGGACCCCCTATCTTGCTTTCCAAATAAAAAGAGGGCCAACTGTAGTCGGACTTCGAAGTAAAAAAATCTGAAGAACACTCATCTCAGATTCGGTTTCATCATGAAATATAAGACTAACTACAAGTGCAATCAATAACTGCAACAATTAATCCATGGCATACAAATTTATTTGATGATGACAAAATTCAGACAGTCTATTTGTCTATTTCTTAGCAATGCCTTATACTATTTTTGCAGTCTGTCGGATTGATTTATGTGACATTTGTCAGTTTGTCATTATATTTACACTCTTGCAAATCAGTGTTATCAGTTTGCAGTGACAGTATCAACTCTTCATTATGTTTACAGCTTATTTCACAATCAGTTGAATCGATGCATTATAAATTAACTAATTCATTACAATGTATGGGACTTGTTTACACAATAATCAATTTCTCAGGCTATTTAAATCTTTCAAAGGAACGGTAATTTACCGTATTGGTGATAATGTTAACATTTATAAAAGAAAAAGTAACTAGTGGGAATGAGACAAAATTTTAAACAGTAACACTCTTCCCTTTAAAAGTTCATGTGGGCTCTTTCTTTTAGCAAGCAAAATAAAGATTTTTCTCAAGTACGGTCTTAGTTGGACCACTCGTTCATTACCCGAAAAATAACTTTTTGCAGTATTTGAAATACTTCTCACAATTAATTGTATCAAAGAAGCAAATTGTGTTAAACGTATGCTATGATCTTTTACGAATTATTAAAATAAAAATTGCTATATCACAATCTTCGCATACATTGCATGAGGGAAAGTTCTATAGCGATTTGAGATACTTCGCTAAAGTTTCCACGTCGTGTTTCCCATCGGTACGCAAATATTTCTAAGAAATATTGATAAAGTAGAAGCATGTAAATGATAGTGTACTGTGGTTATTCGAGCAGTATTTTATAAAAAAGTAATCTAAAATGCTATTGAGTCTCGCTTTCAGTTCTTAAAATATGAAAAGAAAATTTAAAATATTTTAATAGATCATGAACAATTAATACAGTCAATATTAATAATTAACCAATTAATTGATTTAAGTTGGGGGATTTTTCATTTTCTAGTCCAAAATGTCAGGTAGGATATCGTATTTAATGAAGAATCTATCTACATAAGAATGAGATATCGATCAAGTCAGAGAGGAGCTTTTTAAAATGATGATAACTTTTCTTAATAATCCATTTATAAAAATTGTCTTCTGCCCTTCATGTTGAACCAGTGACAGTCTTCTCAAGACAGTCCATGCGACTATTAATAAATTTTGTCTGATAAATGTATAAATTGTACGTTTACGTACCTCCGTATCCCAAAGGAGACCAACAATTACTTCATTTCTGTTTTCATCAAGTTCCACATGTGACGCAAGAGGTGGTGAAAAACGAAAAAATGGGATGGACTGATCATGAGCCCAAGAACGTGCACGTGTCACGCATGGTCCATTGGAAACTGTAACCTGTAACATAAACTCAGAGGTAATTATATCGAGAGATGGACAAATGAACCCATTGGATGATACTGTTTAGAGCATTGCACTCCGAAAATTGTAACATCATTATAATGAGCTCTTCTCTTGTTATCTACCATTTCTTCGTTTAATGTTCACTACATCCTGCGATTGACCTCTGAATCTCGACATAGCAATCCACACAGTACTACAAGATCATCTAGGTGAAATATGGCAAGTGTGAACAGCGTCAAGTACTCTCCGTAGTCCATTATTTTTGGAACGTTCTGACATCGAAGGGTGCCAGAACCGTGGGTTGATTGTATAATTGGAGTTTCGGGCAGGGCAATAGTTGTGCTCGGACATCCAACAAATAATTTCAGATTTGACAGTGTTTGTATTTGCGTATGTTTGCACTCGTTTGAAACTCTGAGAACTTATAAACATTCTCAGGTAAGCTTTGAAAGTCCTGAACTTTGGCAAGGTAACTGAAGTTCAATATTAGGGAATGAGGGTAGAGATGTCAGTACGGTAATTTCTTTTTTTTATTCATCAACTCTATCAGAGTACAAGCAAATCAGCTCAGCAAATTAGTCCCAAACAATATCGTTCGCCACTGTTATATATGTTGTAAGTAAGACTACAGAGAATAAAAGTATGAAAATATTCCACATATTTAGACAATTCCTCATATCCCCATAACCTTTATTCTCTCAAAACGATAGTACTGCAATTGGGTTTACAATTTGAATGAAGTAATCAGACTTACTCAAAAATACCCGGGTAAATAAATAGCTTATCCTACAAGAAGTAATTTATGTCGTACGAACTCGTGTGGAAAGAAGAAACCAAAGAGGAGATGAAAGAAGTTCAACCCATAAGGAGATAACTAAAAATTATTTGTGCTATAAGAATGCTGCACAAGAATTCACTTAAACTTGGTGAAATTCTGCCAAGTTGGTAAAACTGATTCCATAAATAAACGCAAATAAACCAACCTGTTCTACAAGAAGATTTTTTAAACTTATCAAATCCTCAAACATAGATACGCCTTCGGCAAAACCTCCAGGCAAACCAAAATTCCATCTCATGCTTCCTAACTCTTCAGGCGGCGCTTGACCAGTTCCCAATGACACAATGCAGCCAATGTGTACAGTCTCTTTTTCCTGAAAACTTTAATATTTTCATCTCAGGTATGGAGCAAACTCGCTTTAAATGAGTACACCAGTAACAGGATTGCATATAATTTCATCCAGATATCAGTTGAATAGGTTACTTACTCAATTAATGCTTTCGGACTTCTTCGTTAAGTGACTGGTAATAAAATGACGATATTTAGCATCCAAACTTCAGATAATTATCCGATATTAAGGTCTATAGTTTTCCTCTCACGACACTCTTTGCTTCAGTTTACAATTAATTAAGTAATGAAATGGCCTTTTAATAAATGCCATGTCTTTTTTTTGCAATAAATAAGAAATTCAACGAATAACTTGCCGCTTTCATACATGCAGCATTATAAGTATGTATGTCTGACATAAGATCAAGCGTTGGATTATTTGATATTAATCCACCATCAACAAAATTATCTTTCGGTGTGAAGAACATTGGAGCAGCGCTACAAAATATACTCAGTAGTCAGCTATTATTAACACTTATTCCTTCCTTCTCCAATCCGTTAACTGCAGTTGACACTTGATAACAAACGTATAATCAAAAAAATGTCATATTGTGTATATAAAGTGAGAGTATATATTAAACTGTTGATATTTACTATAATCTAAACTATGATGCTATGTTGATATTAGTGTCACTGCAATCCATATAAATTTATGCATCAGGAATCCTTCCTTCTCCACGCCTTCTACTAAAAGTTCGAGATGATATCAAGTACATATCTAGACCGGCTAGTGTTTGGATTTATTAACCGAAATTTGTTGCAGCAATTTCTACCACTTCGAATAAATAACTATATTATAGTCAACAACAGCACTGATAATCAAACGACTCAGATGTTCGAACAACATAAATCCTCTAACAGAGAGAAGTTTTTGGTCCATATAAAACTTTGCCTATTAGTGCCAAATATATCATGGCTCATATTTCATTTCCTTCATTTCCAAAAGATCTAATTTTTATCCTACGACAAAAAAGTCAAGGCATTATATATATTCATTTATTTACAACATATAAATACTACGAAATGTTTTTTTGACACACTTACTTTCAAATATATTGAAGTGATTAAGGAACATATAGCTTACCTAGAGTACCGCGCACATTTCCATATTAAGTTCTCACAGGGATCATCAAATCCCAAGGCCTCGTTTTCAGCTTTACTAACTGGTAAAGTGTAGTTGCGAAAGAGTTTCAGCTGTGGTGGATTTCTTCGTACACATGAAGCCGTCACAATAACTCTGAAAACAGCAACAGGAAGATAGATATTCAAGCGTTGTCAATAACCAAATATTTATCTCAAGTAAAAATATTTCATTGGATGTATTTAATATATGCAGCTATAAGAAAATACAGTTATAATTATTTTGCATTTGAAATACGAATAACATTGCAATCTAGAATGCTGCATTCAAGATATTAAACAAATGACAACAAAAGTATTATTTGGACGACAATCCTGTACCACGAACGTTTTCGCATGACCCATCTTAAAAATATTTCATTATTAGAGATTTTCCTAAATTGGCAAAACATGAGCCAGTCTTCCTAATTTGTTTGTTTGCCTAATCACCCAGCCAAATTATCATTTCTAATCATGACCAGAATTTAATGATTTGTAGAATAGACCGATTCGCGATTCTAAGAAGATATCAAACGAATAAATCATATGAATAAATCAATAGTAAAAATTCTGTTACAAATGGTCACCATGTAATAGAAAAGAAAGATACGACAAAAATTAGGACTTCAGAAAAAAGATTTCCTAAAAAGTGAAACATGAATATACTTTTTAGATGTTAATTGTGCCATCGTTGTCTTTTCGCCAAAATTTTCGCAGAGAATACCTTCGATCACTTTTTCTGAATATGGTCGTCGACCACCAAATAGTTCATCCTTCATGCGTAGATAAAGACTTTGACAGTGCTTTAACGAATACCCTTTAAGAAAATTTTTTTTAGCGAGATCATTCTAAGCTTATCTGGAATTTGTGTATTTATATAAACTGTGAAAAAAAATAACAGAAATTATGGACATGAAAATGACAGACCTTTCGTTAGCCCCAATGCAATCACTGCTCCTGTACTAGTTCCGCATAACCATTGAAAGTGCTTCATGACAGAATGACCCAACAATTTCTCAATATGCATCAATATCTGAAACAGAATAATTTGACTGATGTAAGATGCGACTGCACAAGTTGAATAACCGAGGAGTGGAAGGGAAGAAGAGTTGGTTAACATGATTAAAAGTTTTCTCGATGACCGATATATTTATTTGCTATTCTTAACCATGCGACTATTCAATATGTTGCGCTTAAACTAATACAATCTCAGTATAATATACTTATATTTATGTCTTTCTCAATATATATCTCCAATTTGAATATAAAAAATGTATATGGGGAAAAGAAAAACTTTTTCCGATATTTTGGAGTGGAGAACACATGCGTCATGTGAAATGGAGCATAAAATATCTAATACCTGACACTTTTTGCATTAATTAGTGGTCCGAATGTTAAGAGAAAACAAACCAGTATAGCATAAAATCAATAAAAAGAACTACTTCGAGAGATACCTGCAAAAGTACTAAGCCTCTTATTCCACCACCATCGAAGCTTATTACATTGACCAACCGTTGCCTTTGTTCTGGTGTCATTCGATCCCGCTCCTCTATTGCTCTTTCTTGCATAAGATCAGATAAAACTGAAATTCATTTTAATAAAACAATCATTACAAACAAAAAGACAAAACGGTCAAAGATTAAAGGATATTTGCAAACGTCTGAACTTTTAACATCTAGATAGGAAATCAAAATTTTTCGTGGATTATTCGAAATTTTGAAAAAAAATCAATTAAGCTAATTGTTTTATAAAGTCTGCTCCTCAATAAAACGTACCGTTACCTAAAACTGGTCGAATGGTTGATGGTGGATAAGCAAAGAGCTTCAAACACTCCATAATTTCTGTGCTGAATTTGTATTACATTTTTCAGCATAGATGTGATATAATCAACGAAGTACTTACATTTCTTGAATAAAACTCTCGAAGGGATTCCATTGGAAAAAATAATTGGGATACCTTACTCGTATAAAAAGGGTTGGACTAAGAGTATAACTAAAAGTCAAGTAGTTGAAGAAGATTCCATAAACATCAACAATCAGAGCTAAAATAACAGTTATTTTGCTCATTTCATTTTTCAAAAAAAGTTCCCAGACATGAACAGATAAATCTCTAATAAATATCCGTACAAAACTTACTTGCTCCTTCCAACAACCAGAGCTGTTTCCCCGCGACTGTTCTTTAATTGTACTGATGCTCCAAAACATAGTAATAGTTTCACAAGAGTAACATTCCCATCCTAAAGAAAACTGTGTTCAAAAACCAATATGAAGCATTCATAATTTTAGCTCCTGATCTATTCTCAAAATACTTCCTCGTTCTTTCGAATATTGACAGCAATATACAGCATAGCTTCAAAATCATACCAAATAATGTTCCAGAAATTTCAAACAATTCAAAAAGATACCATAAAGCATGTGATGCAAAGAAATAATATCTGTCCGACAAACAATCAGTAATTTCGAAATTATCACTCACCGATGAAAAAATCTCGAATAATTCGTTGATGTCTATCTTAGAAAAACACAATTTTGGACTTTATCCGACCCTAGCTCATTGAAATCAAAACATGCCTTAGAAGATACATGCAACGGGGTATTCCCGTCATAATCTGCAATATTTACATCAGCATTGTGCGTCAGGAATGTAAAACTTTGTGACAAATCATTTCGGGCTATAGCACAATACAGCGGCGTTTGACCCAAATTATTTCGAACATTTATATTGATGACATCGCCAAGATCTCCCAGAATATGGTACAACAACTGGAATGTTTTTTCTTTCGAGAGATAAATAATTGAGCCAAATCTTTCTTATCCCACCACGAATGCATCATATCTCTCATTTTCTCATTTACTGTCATGGAATTCTTTGATCAGAATTTGAATTAGTATAATAAAAAATTTTAATACTTCAATCTAAAACACAGAAACTGGATGCAAATACTTTCGCTCCATTAAGTCAACATATTGAAAAAATGTGTCATATTGAACCATCTGATAGAAATAATTCTGATTACCATGTTTTTGTGAAGCACCATAATCAGTTGTAAATACACACAAGATTAAACTTACTTTTACTTCCAGTTTTTCATGAAGAATAGTTGATGAACCATCGATCTCTTCGACTAAGAACTGTGGAGCTCGTATTAATAATAAATCGACTATCCTTGAAAGAGATTATTAATTTTTTCGAATTATTGCACAACTAAAATTCAAACACATTAATAACCACATTCAGTTTTAGAAAATAGCTGTAAAAATGTACTGTAAATCTAAGAAAAAGGGATGAAAAGAAAAAAGAGGGCATTTACATGCAAAAAAAAAACCAATGAATACTTCGGTAAATCGGGTGACGAAACAGCTACAGCAACCATAACAGCCAAAGAACCGCCCGGGAACGGACCGGTTGAACAATCTGCATCCAACAAAAATTCTACGCACTTGGCTTTGGCTGAACGAATAGCAAGACAAAGTGGTGATAAGCCATCTTTATCAATTACATCAACAGCATCCCAAAAATCCTCAGCTCCAGCTAATAACTGAATGTAATAAAAAGTAATATTACTAGTGTATGGTAAGAGAACAAAAATGAATGCAACAGGTTATGCATACGAAGAAACCAACTAATACACCTTCAGTATTTCTATATTATTTTCGGCACCATAATGCACGGCATTCCTGAAATGACAATCCTGTTCTGTAGTGTGGGCACCTAAGTTCAGGAGTACTTGAACAGCCTCTTTAGCATCATTCTTCACTGCTATGTGCAATGGATAGTAACCATCAAGGGATACTTCATTAACCATGCTGCAAGGAAGTAGTTTATCTTATGGGATCTAAGCAAAATGCGTTTTTTATTAATTCTAAAAATGTAAATCATCATTAGAGAGAGATAAAGGAAAAAAGGCAATTATGCAATAATGATTTTTTGTTGAAATAGGACTTTCTAGAAGTTAGCTATTGATGTTAACTAAATATTTTTGGATTACAGTGTCTTTGATATTATAATCATCTTGGGAAAGTAAAAATTCTGAATTTCTAAAAGAATTTTTCAGGATATTTTTAGCTGTGACATCATTTTAAGCCTCAGTTTTGGATCAATTCAACAAAGTTATTGTTGCAAGCGAACTTTTGAAAAAAAAAAAAGAAACTCTTATTTTTGAATAACTCCTACACAAATAAACATTGGTGCTTCCGAAAATTTTTCATATATACATTGTTGAATCACACTTTACAGACCTTGGACGATTCTTACACAACGCGACGATAACTTTCGGAAAGTTACAAGCAGCAGCATGATGTATATCATTAAATTTGGGATTTTTGATCACCGAATCTCTCAATTGTTCCAGTTCAGCCTCGAATAATTTCGAACTTATTTTCTCTGAAAAAGAGTCGGTAGTTACTGTGTATGAAAAGTTATATTGTAGGAGAAAGAAAATTAAAAGCCAGTTAAACTTTTCCTTGATGCCCAATATACCATCATGTTCCGATAGACATTTTCGCCACTAACAAAAAACATGCTATGCTGACAATCGAAAACTTGATATAGATGAGAAAGACACAAAATAATAATCACCTAATACCATGCAATTGATAAGATGACGTATACGCGGAAAATAACAGAAAAATATTTTATGATTTTACTCGACAGGCTTCCAAACTTTCAGAAATATTACCCAAAATGTTAACAAGTAGTTTCAGACTATTCAATTGATCCCTTAGCGATTCTGCTTCATCATGCTCCCGTGTACGCCAAATCTTCAAAGTTCTCGGCAAATATACAACATAATATGTCCCATCTCTTGGTTTATCCACATACAATGCAAACGTGTAAAAATCATCACATTTCTTGAAGGTCCTCAACTTCGAAGCATTTATGGCTTCCACCTAAATAGAATAATCGCTGTCCAATTTTATCCAAGAAAGAATGCAATACATCATAACCTTTAACCTCGACGAATTTATTTATTCCATTACTAGTTATTTTCTCGGCTATATACCATTAACAAATCGCATAAGTCTACCATTGATTAAATGACTCAATTATTCGGCAGTAATGATTTGACAATCATATATTCAGTATGGCAGCAGTCTACCAAATACTTTGAAATAAGCTTGAACCTTTTCTGGTTTCGATGAAAGAACAGCAGAAACAGCTCGGCCACAAGCACTCACCACCGCTCCACAATTTTGTGTCGCTGCCACATCTCGGACCTTTTTCAAGATACTCAACATAGTTCGACGCTTTAAAAGTTTCTTCAGTTTTTTCATGTTTGAATCATTAAACCACACGACCAGGGGATATCGGATGAAATGAAAATTAATAATGCAATGACGCTCTTAACTCCTATTTTATAATCTCCTGATTCCTTGATGAATAACCTCAATCATATATAAATCTAGTGTTTACACTATAAAGTGTAGTGACAGTCTTGACATACACTAAACATATCGTTCTAAAATATCCAGTGATATTAAACTGGATCCTTGCCTTTAATTCCACTTCATATGAAAATTTTGCAAGTACCTTTCTAAGGGAAGCAAATGTCTAAATCCTCTCGTTCTCTTCCCTTATTCTAATTAAAGCCAAATGGAATATCTTTATCAACGGCAAGATAATGATTAAAGTCAAGGGAAGCTCCAAGTAAATCGCGGAAAGATAAAATGCCCTTTAATGTGCCTTTAATGATTGTAATAATATAAGTTGAAAGAATTACCACCAGAAAAGTCTAAAAAAAATCCATGAATTACAATAAACGCATGAAATTCTGGAATCTTTTGTTTCCAAGCAATGAGTTTCAAATAATTTACTACATTAGAAAGCAAGAAACCATTCGATATAAAAGTGGAGAAAAGTCGTATCACAGAATCAGTAATGGTCGGAGAAGACGAAAAGACTGCTGTACATATGAGAATGAGTCTCCGGCTGCTAGAAATACCGCCGTGACCAGTTCTTCTATCTGCAAGAAATAAATAAAACTAGCATTATATAGAAACGAAATTTTACATGCGAACCAAATCTTCGTTCAAGCAAACTAAGATTGTTCAAATGCTTTTAATTTTAAGCTATATTCAGCTGGAAGCTGAAAATCAAAATATGTAAATAATATTCCTCTGAATTATAACGTACGGCATGAGATTCTAAAACTCCTGAATTCCTCAATTCAATTTTCAGAATAACGTAAACAAGTCAATGAAACGCCAAATATCAAGCAAAGAAGAAGTCGATGCATGTAAAAAATATGTAATATGCGTATGTCAACACATATAAACGTAAAAAAAAAAGTGTGAAAAAAAGGTAGAAAAAAAACGCTAATTTACAAAAGTATGAACATGCACATGGATACATTACACATAAGTAAACATAAGCAGGAAACAAACTTCTTCAGAAGGTGCGTCAACCGCGCTGATATGTTGAGCAAACTGATTACTGAAAAATGAAATTTGCCGCCCGAGTAAGCAATGAAATTCAGAAAACGGTTCCTGCTTCACTGTAGTTGCCGTAATTAACATCAGCTGTCCTAATTTATGAATTGACTGCACACTTTGAGCGGTAAAATCAGCCAAACATTCTGCAGATCATAATATGACATTTCGGAGTAAGTCAATATAGAGTGAGCGTAAATCTAAAATTGTCCTTAAGTCGTTAAATATTAATTAAAAAGTAAAGTTTTCAGAGAAACGTCGAGAACAAGACAACGCTATTCTAGTTCGGAAAAGAAACAAAATACCCAAGAAAACTTCGAAAATTTGATCACTGGAATCTGATAGTTTTTCTAAACGTTCTTGACATCGCCTATAGGCATCCATCAAGCCCGAACCCTGGAAAAATGATTGGATACAATGAATCTAAGGTCATTCATGAAAATAATATATGAAAATAAATAACAAACAAGATCACGGATGTAAGTAAAGTAACGAACATGCAGTAAAACACAATTTCAGCACCCTTTGATCTATCACATAGAACAAATGAAAACCAGCCTCACGTTGTAAGGTAGAGCGATGGCTAATAATATTTCTTTGAAATTTTGGAGGAAATTTTCTTGTTCATTATCCTGATATTCTTCCAAAGTATTCGCCAAATCTTCAGCAAAAATTTCATTTACTTTGCTGAAAAGTGAACAATGAAATGTTGAAATTTAAGCTTCAAAATTTCAAAATCAAAGAAAAAACTCAGGTAACTTATTAATCACCTTCTTCTATGTGTTTTCAGCGCTTATTGTGGCGGCGTTTTGGCCAATAAATGCCCCAGCTATCCTTTCAAAAATAAAAGATGGCTTTTCAAAGGTTAGAATATAAGCCAGTGCATTCAAGTTCAAGATTTTAAATTAGAAAAAAATTAGGGAATTTGAGAAAACATAAAAATACCTCTTTCTCTGTGACGGAATTTTTCTTAAATAATTTTTGGAGAGCATTTCGAGGCCTTCCAAATGAAGCATACCACTAAATCTTTCGAAGAAGTCAATAAATGTAAGTTCGCGCTTTGTAATACAATTACTTTCGAATGTCGTCTCTTCTGCTCGACTTTCACGCAACTCTCGTAAAACTTCGGATAAATTTTGACCTCTTTCTGGTTCGAAAATAAATCGCCTTTTCTCGGAACCCTAATTTTCAAACATTCTAAAGTAAGAAATCGAGAATTCATACCTTACATCAAACCCAAAGGAAAAAAATAACAAATTTCATTCTCTTTATATATGCATTACTATTTGCGCATGCCATCGTATGAGCAAGACAGTAACCAAACCTGTTCTGGTATAGTTAATTTTTCAAATGTCTTCTTGCCAAGTGCTTCAAGTACGTCCAGCGAACCCGTTACAACGTTAGCTCCAAAACCTGCGAACAGCTTGCCGTATGATTTTATACTAGAGCTAGCTACTTCTTCCGTTTCCTGCAAAATCCAGCATTTCAAGCATCTGAAATGACAAAACAATTTAATTTTGAATTTTAAGATATAATTATAAAATTGATATACTTTGAATTATAGCAGGACTAAATCCATCAAATATAAAATAAACTCAAGTAAAAAAAAAAATAGCTAACTTTCGCAGCCACTGCAGAATCATTCACACGCCTCTCTACTGGTTGGTTTCTTACTAATTCTTCTGGCGCTGGTAATCCAAGACCTGATTCAACAACGCTGGATATGTTTGTTAAACCTTCCCCTGAAAAGGATATAGCATTTAGTAGGAAGTAAAAATTAAAATTCACAGCATATGAAGAAAAAATGTGACAAATTTCACCAACATGTTGAACATCACCACCGGTATGATACAAGCATTACTAACCAACAGCAGTGACCACATCGCCAAATTCAGTCCAATCCCAAAATGATTTGCTTGTCTTGATTTCTTCTTTTTTCTGCCGAGCCTGAAACATAAAAGAACGGAATTTTTGATGAAGCCAAAGAGTGCATGGAAATCACCAAGATTTCCCTGTTATTAAATTTAAATGCACTTTTTTTCAGAAATTGATTTGAATCATGCACCTCCCGAATAAGATTTCTGCAAATCAGACATTATTTAATCTCTACTTGTGGGAATTTTAACGGTTCGAATAAAGAATAATGAATATTGAAACACCAACCTCCGATTTCGAATTAGCAATAATTCGATCTTCTTCATCCGAAGCCAACATCCGTGGCGGTTCTCGGTTTTCATCTAAAATTCCGCTATCATTCCCATCTCTTCGTGAATATTGCATTTCCCAATCATCCCACCCGTCATGATCAATATCGGTCTTTTCTTCGGACCGTTCTTCGATTTCCTCTGCTACACTAACATTATCTACATTATCAATAACTCTCGATACAAGCCCACATTCAGAAGCTTTATTTTCTTTTCTAGACATTTTATAGCTATTTATTCCAACTTTTCGCTCATCTTCGTCTTCAAATCTATTCATTCCGAATAGCTCCTCATCTTTTCGGAAAATTTTATCAGACTCGCTATAATTTCCCGAACTGGATACCTTCCCAATACCCATCCAATTGTGCTGTGAAGTGGGATATTCAAAGGTCTGGGAATTGAGTATCTTTCGAGAAGCGAGATCACTTATTCCGGATTCTTGAGTTGAAATGATTTTCCTTTCTGGATCAAAATGAGCTTCATCCACTGCTACACAATCATCGTTTTGTCTCGCCGGAATAAATTTGCATGTTGCAGGTTCTTCGGAAGATGATAAATTCTGATACATTTGTTTCTTCCGATTTGAGGATAACACTTCAAGTATTCTAGTATTTGGCATTTCATGGGTTTCTCCGAATTCATGTCTATTATCTTCGGTAGCATCAACCTTCCTTCTTTCATCAAATTTCCCAATCTTTAGGCTACTATCATTGCTGTTTGCGTCTTCCCGGTCCGACAAACTATCAACGGCACTATGAAATGATTCCGTTTCCGAGTCCGTCATTCTAAAATTATACATTGCATTAGATTCGGAAGATACGGACACTATGAGGCGTTCCAGAACGGACATTTAAACATACAGCTAACAATATGTTTAATAAGACCGCTTGAATAACATATATCACTTCAATTTCCAAAAACTTTCATATAATCTTGCAAATCCGACATACACCAAAGAAATATTTTCTCTTTTTTTCGTCCGCGTTCCTCTGCCACTTAATCTAAGCTAACCTTCCACCTTTAATCTTTAGGAAAACTAAACTTCCCCGGAAGAAAAACTAAATCCGCAAATGTATCCATGTTGCGGCCCTTTGACCGTAAAATATTCATCGGTCTAGAGCAGGAAATAAATTTCAATCCAATGGATGTGATAGTACTTAGGATCGCATGATGTAGTTGTTGCACGCATGATTAACATGTTACAGTGCGAGACGCGTGTGTGTCATCATTTATAGATGCCACAAATTCGTGAAGACCACTACCATCTACAAGAGATCATATCTCTAAGGTTATCATCTATACCACACCACGATGATGCAAACACTAGATGCCCTCGCGACTCGCCGTTTTCATTATGACTGC
>NW_018108378.1:49082-67874 GCF_000183805.2 Loa loa | reverse complement strand
TTCCGCGTTCCTCTGCCACTTAATCTAAGCTAACCTTCCACCTTTAATCTTTAGGAAAACTAAACTTCCCCGGAAGAAAAACTAAATCCGCAAATGTATCCATGTTGCGGCCCTTTGACCGTAAAATATTCATCGGTCTAGAGCAGGAAATAAATTTCAATCCAATGGATGTGATAGTACTTAGGATCGCATGATGTAGTTGTTGCACGCATGATTAACATGTTACAGTGCGAGACGCGTGTGTGTCATCATTTATAGATGCCACAAATTCGTGAAGACCACTACCATCTACAAGAGATCATATCTCTAAGGTTATCATCTATACCACACCACGATGATGCAAACACTAGATGTCCCTCGCGACTCGCCGTTTTCATTATGACTGCATAATACTGCTACTTTTATGCAGATTTCCTTACTTACAATCTTAAAATTCGTAAGCTTACAATGCATTCTGCGTTATGCGTGCAATTTTATAAATGACCTGAAGAAATTTTTTAGGTCGAAATGGATTTTTTTCAAACAGACTTCTCGACGTTCCATGGGAAACAGATTACCCATGATGAAACCTTCCAGAGGAAAAACATGGTTCAAAATACTTCCCTTGAAAAAAGTGTTTCAATTTCCATTTTTATTGGCAATTGCAACGTATTGACAAATAAATGAACGACTGTCTTAAGTTACCTTCGGAAGGTTAATATTTTGTTATATTTGGGGTCGTTAAGACTGTTCCCAAATCAACCCTCATAAATGTCATATCTTTCATAGAGAAAGGAAAAAATGAGACAAGAGTTAAAAGAGATTTTATTGAGTTTAAAACTGTAATTAGAAGTGATTAAAGCGAAGTGAAATCGCGATTCGACATCGAATTATTTTTAAGAATACTCGAGAAGCTGCTTCCAGCAGAACTGATATTTACTGGTTTCAGCAGAAATACGGCATCATCAAGATGGTAAAATGGCTGGAATATTTAAAATTATGAACTTCAAACCGTCCGTAAGATTTTCCTCTTTAAAAAATCCCAGATCGATGAGGATTTTAACCCCGGAAAAAGTTAGGGTCTTTTGGAAACCTTATGATTTAAAAAAAATAAATAAATAAATAAAGCTCCGCAATGACTCTTCAAAATAAAGTGGGTAAAAAAAAATAAGAAAGCAGACCATACCCTTCTAACATCTCCTTCGCTTAAATAAGGTAGTTTGCCCCATTTGAGCAATTCAAATCCTGCTGGTTCCAGAACATCCGCTACTAATGAACCTGCCTGCTCTTCGAACGTTCTGCCTTTGATCGAGATTTTTATGTCTAAAAAGAATTTCGCTGATTAATTCTGATTAATCTAAATAATGAGCAATATTTCCCGGTAATTCAGCGTAAAATTTGATCCCGAAAGCTTTATCTAGAAATAAGTGCAAACTCAGGAACATGAATAACCCGTACTAATCTACCTGTAAAACATGTAGCAAAATTACATCTCGAAGTAGAACTCCTAAGAAAAGCTTACACATAATACCTGGTCGATTTGTCCGACTTGTAGGATGAAATTCCACGTATTGATGTAACGGTAAAACAACAGCCAACAGCAGCAAAGATTTTGAACGTAGAGTTATGGAATGTAATTGAGCTAATAACAAAGATGGATTGTAATGACGATCTAGCAGATTAAGCGCTGAAACCAAATGGTAAGTCCCAGACTGATGCCAGATATCCACTGGAACAACTCTGAATCCACGTTGTTTCAAACGCCATTGCATTACCTTTAAGAATGAAAAAAGGATAAAGACCGAAAACTTCAAATGACCAAATATATATGAACATTATGAATTTCTCAGCGTCCAAGTTCATTAACTTTCTCAGTAATATGTGATTTATACATTCACAGTATCGAGTTTGGCATCATCCCCATCGCAATCATCATTACCCAATTAGGACACGCATCAAAAGGTTTTAAACACAACAGAGAAATTATCACAGGGAGACTTACTATATTGGTTAACCGAATAACCTGATTCAAAATATCCCAAAGGAGATTTCTCAGTTTCTGGAATAGGGTAATCCAATGAACACCGATCGAATTATTGAATTCACCTTGGAAGCTTCTGTAACTGAAACAGTCCTATATAGTCGTGCCATTATAGCGGTTATCTGACCATCTCCAGCACCCAAATCCAGAAGCTGAATGGAAACATTTCTTTTTTCCTTCAAACAGAAGTTAACTACAAAGAACAAACGAACAACGATCGGAAGGACTTCCCCAGGTCATTTGAGAAGTTCTACTAAAAGGACTGAAAATGGTACTGAATTCCGGATACAAAACCGAGTGAATTGTAAAGAAGAAATGGAATTTGATGAAAACTTTTACTTTTTTGTCGTGAAAGGTCCACTCAGCTGAAATGTCCAAAAATTCTTGAAGTTGACTGAAGGAGAAAAGATGCATACCACCTCGACGTAGGACACCATTAATACTTGTTTTCGTTAGTACCATTGACAACAACGAAGTAACAAGTGCATAACAGACCTGAAATTTATGAAGCATTCATTAAAAATGATGAAAAACTTCGGAAAACAGTGAGATCAATGCTCGATTAGCCACCATAATTTAACGACAGCAAAAATTAGTGATTTATAATGCGTTTATCCACCGTTATTACGCAAGCATCTACCGTTAATACCTTCATAATACTCATCATATTCATTCATAATGTCACATCATAATCACCCAATAATAGTCGTAATCATTCAATAATCATTTTACCTTACCAGTCACGGAATACAACAAATTCTTTTTTTTCCAAAACACAAAACTTGTCATTTCCCTCCCAGAGATGTTATTGATATTTCACCACAAACATCTTTTACAGGATTCTGTTGCATTCTTTAACATCACTTTCAAATGGCAGTGACAAGATGATAACTAGATATCAATCTTTTCGAGAAAAATGATATAGAGATGACAAAGAGTAAATAGAAGCAAAAGTAAAGAAAAAGGCATGCCTGTAAACATAATGAATTACTGGTTTCAAGAGAATTGCTTAGAAACTCTTCCACATCTTCATCCATGTAGAATTGATGAAATTTTTTTAGCATATACGAAGTTACGGCGGTCCTTAAAATCGAAAGCAGTAAATGAAACATTTCTCACTTTCTTCCTGCCAACTTACAATAAGTTTACAAATCCACTTGACTAATTTGATGTCTCATCATCTATAAGATACTTCTGGTGATATACCTGTCAATATAGTACCATTCGGAATGATCACTGGTAAGCAAACGATCGTCTAATTCTTCCTTCTCCAACAACAAGCGTGCAATCCCCCGAGTGCGAAACATTGTAGTCAATTAGAATAATTTTAGAATTACAGTGGCATCGAAAATTCGCCTAATACCTGAAAACAATCCAGTCAAAATCCTTTGTGTCATTGGTTAATGAAACAATAGCCAGTCCAAAATCCGTCCGACAATATTAAAAGCTTGATTATTTTCAATTTTATGAGTTCAAATTAGAGATTTATTAAATGAAATCAAATCTTGCCAGTTCATACCAATGCAAAAGTGAAAAAACGAAAAGGCATATCTAACTTAGCACAAGTGTATGTTTAAAAGTTGATACACTATTATAATCAGCTGAAAAATAAAATGCTAATGATCCATTTTATACCTAAACTCTATAAATCCAAATTTCAATCATATAAATTTAGAATTGATGCAACCAGTGAAAAGATTTTGGGAAGAGTGATAAATCCTTATAAATTAATGGAATTCAAATAAATACTCTGAACAAATCTTTGTACATCAATAGCAATACATAGCACAAATGTAGCAAACGCTCAGCATAATTTCAGATATTCTAAGACTTGTTGAATTTAATCATAAACCTTAAAATTCCAACTGAAACTGACAGCGAACACTGAAAAGTGAATTTTTATATATCATATTTTATTGGTTCCTAACCGGTTGTCTATGAAAACTAAAGTATGGTTAATGAGGGCGGCGAGTAAAAAATAGTCTAGGTTGTTCTTATCAGTGTTTAATAGTACGCTAAAAGTTTTGACCGAAGTTTATTCCCAAGTAAATAAACTTTATTTATTTGAAAATTTTGGTAAAAACAAATGAATAGACTTTATTCTTTCTGAACCTTGTGATCCGTACTACAAATAAAAAAGCCATAATAATCACTGGTCAAGGAAAAGCTGAGAATCACTACGTTATGATAGCAATGAAAAATCCGCAATGTGGGATGTACTATAAAGATAACAAAATTATGTGAGCTGTGATTCTATCTTGAAGGCAAAGAAAACGACAGATGTAGTGCAATCTTCGAAGATTATGGAAGGTATAATTAACGATAAGTCATAATCAAGCGTTGCTTCACAGCAATATCTCATTATTAGTTACAGAAATTTCATCTTACCACATGACAAGTGGCATCTCCCATTTAGGAATTCACGTACGTCAAATTGAACACTGTCTAACGCAATTGCACGTGTGTGTCCACTTTACGTGTTCAGGATTATTTGGTGTCACAATCAGTCATGAAATCACTTGCAGAACCATCCCGTACAAATGCTCCGCGCGAAACACGCGAAATGTGGAAAACGTTCACAAGCGTGCACATGCAAATCATTTTTCGACCAGTGAGTTGTTCGAACATTGCTCGTTCGTTCAGGAATGCAAAAGTTGGCTCTTATTTGTATGCTCTAGGTTTTCCAAAGCTCATATAATCCTGGTTGGTCTCGGGTATCCAGGATATTTTTCCTGTCACTTTTAGTTATCCAATTTTACAAATCAGAGATTTAGCTTGACAAATTCTTCGTTTATTTTATTTCCAATTATAAGTGTTTCGATTTAAATATTTAATTCCCATTTCCGAGATTTCGCAATGCTCATTGAATTTGCTTCGCAACCGTTTGATCCGAAAACGATTGTTCACATCAATCTAACTATCCATAAAAGGCAGTTCAAATCCATCAAATTACAAGCAAACTGGAAAGGATCTGTACTGAAGTGACCAATGATCAAAAACAATTCCATGGAGGTTATATTCTTTGAGAGAAAGGTCCATAATAAATGCGACAGGTAAAGTGGGGTGAAAAGATGAGAGAAAGAGAGGGAGGAAATTTGTGGTATTTGCCGAAAAGATCATAACATCCATTACGTCTGGAATTCAAGTTTTTTGGTACCATAAATGAATTGTCACCCCATCCGTCTCTAGCTGATTCATTCATCTCTCTAGTGATTTTTAATTTTTCATCCTGGACATCTATAATTTCTGGGGACACGAATGATTCATTTCTCCTTTCAGTTAATGATTCATTTATTTGAATTTTTTTTCCTAATCTTTAATGGACCTAAGTTTTTTCGACACTAGAAATGATCATAACGATTCTCTAATCATTTTACGGTCCCATGAGCATATTCAGGAATCAGCTACATACGAATCTCCAGAAGGCAACTTAGATACTAACTACAAATCTGCTAAATTCCTTCCTTATTCCTCTCTTTCTCTTACTACGGTAATACCTGTTCTGCCTAAAGCTTACGGGGATTAGTACCTTCGCATCGTGATGAAATTTTCATATCGGTCTTACTTTGAATTAAATATCTTTTAATCATGAAAATATTTGATTCATTCTAAGGGCTGTATCGATTTTTAAATTTTACTTGAACTTTTTCCACTTGTTTTTTTCCCATTCCATCAAGAAAGTCAGTATAAGGGCAAGTTTCTGTTATGTTACCCCGTTCCAAACAGTACAATATTGTCAAGTGGGCGTTGAAGAGATGGAAGAAAATTAAACAATTCGGTAATACCGGTACTTTAAGCGAGAGGTCAATTTAAAAGGAATAGCTTGAGGGTGAGTAGTCCAGTAAGGTTACTAAGAGATGGCTGATAAAATTGATTTTTTGTAGGTAAAAGTATGGTGGTTTAGGTTGGGTAAAAATGAGTAAGTGATCTGATTCATGTTCATACATAAGCCTAGAATGAATTCATAGATTAATCAGATCGTGGGACTTTTGCATCGGAATTAGTTCTAGGATCGAAATAAAACAGAAGCCTCCGAACAACCCATAAATTTGATTGCACCAATGTACTGATACTGATAAAAGGACAAAGATCGGCAATTGTTTGGTATGTGAAAAAAACAATATCTTTGGAATAGATAGGATGATTTATATGCTTTGGGCAAATGATGATTGTTAATTGCTTTCTAGTCTTGAACAAACAATCAATCGTTACCGTCAGTTACCTTCACGACAATACTCTATCGATAGCTTCATGATGGTACCCTACCTTTCAAACTGGTACCATTACAGTACCGACTACCTTCGAGTTATCAACCAATAAACTATTACAAAGTACGTCTTGCTCTTTTCCTCCTTTCTGATTATTAATGATGGAAATATTTCCATCACTTCTTATCGTTTCTTAAACGACTTTACGACTTTACGAAATTATGAAAAATTTTGAATATTGACTTAGTTCTAGACCGACTTGTCGATATTTTCATTAGCAAATATGTGCCCCGTAGAACATATGAAATCTGTTGCAAAAATGGGGAATGTGAGGAAATATAGTTCAAATTTGGGAATAAGTCTGAAATCATGGTATACCATGGGTCAAAATTCATGGGTATACCATAAATTGCTGCGGACAAATATGCGCAAAAAATAGTAATGGAACAAAAGTAGGAGGAGAGCTAAACTTGTTGGGTATGAGAGCGACTTACTTAATATGGTACCCGAAATGATAGGCCGAGACTGGACCAATGGTTATTCTCAACCTGTAATTACGTTGGTGTGTCTGCTGGTATTCCATTTCATCGTCGGCTGAGATGAAACTGGTACGCTGATAGTGTTCTGCTACTGTATCAATTATTATACTGGTTTGTAGGTGAGGCTTAGACCTCGAACTTCAGACTTAGTACCTTATAGTACTTTTCATTAGCCGTCAAACTTTAATACTTTTTTTACGCTTGGGACCGCCACAAAATGTTTCATCAGAATGTATCTCAAAATATCATCGAATACTTTGTATGAGAAAATGAAGGTGAAGTAAAAAAAAAGGATAACCCGCAATAAATAAATGATTCAGGTGAAATATAGCAATTGAGCAAAGGTAGAAAGAAATAGGAAAAATGAGTGAACATAAGGTAACGATACTGAAATAAATTGAACGGGTTTCTCAACTTTTTACTTTTTATATGCAAAGGAAATATTTACTTTGAAATATATATTTACGCTGTCTGTTTCATTTGATATTAAATTCTTCAAATACTTATTGCAGAAACTGAACAAGGAGGGTGAATAACAACAGACGAAAAGGAAAAAAGAGGTGTATAGGAACGGGAAAGGTTTTTAAGTTTTTACCTGTGTATGTTCGGTGATCAAATGTCGGGAGATCACGGTAGTCCCGCGATGAGATCATTTCGTCGTAACAGCTTGATTGCATTTCGTCGTAGCAACTTGGGTAACTTATATCAATCATTTATCAAACGCACGAATTCGACTAGTACGAGGAAAATGACAGGTAAAACAATACCTTTTTTCCTTTTTGTTTAGAGGAGATTTCCCCATCGATCATTTTCGGGTAAGTTTTTTTTTTAGTTTAACAGTTTAAAAGATCTCGTATTGGTTTTTTTCTTTTTTTATGGGAGGAGGGGGTTTACTTTTCATTTTCTACTGGTAAAAAATATTTTACTGGTTCTTACGAGGTTTTTCGGGCGTGTATTGAAATTTTCATTCCAACATTCTTTCCTTTCTTTACCATTATTTGTCTTTCGGGTGTATTAATCTGCGAAAATTCATTGTAGAAAATTTAAGTTATCAATATTAGAATATAGATGATTCTAATTATGAAGAAGGTTCTCCTTAATTAGTGTCTTGTCGTAAATGAAATCTTTCTCTAGTTCATCTTCAAGACGAAATGGATAAATGAACATATCTTACCACAATCAGATGTTTTTTAAAAACGACTTCCTCTTGAAAGTTCTCTCCTGTTTTTGTCGTATTCCAAAATATCCTTCCGCACTTTATCAAATCCTGCCTTATAAATTACCGAACCGAAGAATAGGGACGGAATCATAAAAAGGAATAAGAAAGAGAAAGAATGAGCCTTTTATCGCTTTTCTTTCACTTCCCATCGATCATTATTATCAGTTTTATTATTTCCTTCATTTGTCTTCATGGATCACGTTATACATTTCGAAGATGAGGTAGGAGATATTAGTGTAATTTTTTGAACAAAAGTAGATATTAGTATAATTTATCAGTATAATATTAGTATATTTAGATATAAGTATAATTTGGTTTGTTTAAATATTAATGACGTTAGATTGGTTAAATTGTTGATAGATAAGCTAGTAATAGCCTACCCGTTCCATAATTTTGTTCCTAAATAGAGGTTGGTGAATAATAGATGACTGACTATTATAGCGATGACTCGATTACTAGTGAATAACATGTTGTAGAACCTACCGATGAATTTTTTCTTAATTAGCCATTTGTAACACTTATTGCCGAATAATCGAGTATAGAGACTTTATTATATCATAAAAGAATCCCAGATTCCTTGGACGGGAGTTGCAAGCTTCGTTCTGATCGTCAGGTATGATAGTCGACAAGAAAGTGATAACTAGGATGGTTTCTCTGAACATGGTTTAGGCAGTATGACTATGACTTTAGGGATCATCGAAAATGCTTAACTATAAAGTTGTTCCAAACATATATCAGGCTGCAATAAAAATTCTGGAGAAAAAGCTTCTCCTTTCGAAAAAAAAAAAACCTCCATGCTTCTCCTTTCTCCACTCTTATAGATCTTCCACTTGAAAGAAGGCATTTGCTTATCGATCAGCAACGGTCTTGCTCATTTCAGATGCGCATACGACTGCAACAGAGGTTAGCGAGAAGGAACGAACACCGTCCTTTCCACTTCGCACAATATCTGCCATGACTTCTTTGCCAGATGTTGATGATGATGAAGCTGGACCTAGCACTATAAAACATTCCATTACACCCGTACCACGAACGCCATTGGTCTTACAACGTACAGAATCAAATACATCGTTTCTTTCGCGGTTGAGTAGTCGATTACGACGTTCATTTCATTTACCCTCAAATAAACGTGAACAATTCGTAAAGTTTCTAGCAGGTGATGAAGTGGCGGTTAACGAGAATGCAAAACCACCACTACTTCATGAATCTGGCAGGGTAAGCTTTTTGTTGTATTGTTAGTTGTTAAATCAGTATCATCAACTATTCAGCTACTGTTACGGAAATTATCAAATAAAATTTGGATTATTGAATACTCTTTTGATTCTCCATTTTTATGTAAATCCTTGTCCTGGAAATATGGTAATATATTCTAAATGACTGGTACTTGACCAGTCCTCTAAAGACTAATCAAATATCAGTCATTCAAAAGATATTACTTTCAGTGAAACTGTAATATAGCAGTAGATCCTTAAAATGAGACGGTGATAGATATAAGCTGAAACATTAAAAGTACTTTAATAAGGTTAACAATATGAAACACTGCCGTCTAATTTTGAGAAACTCAAATTATACATGAAGTTATGAAAAGATTAAACACACAGCACACCATTTTGTCTGCAGGAAACATTCACAAATTATGCCAATATCAAGATTATTAGTGACGATGAATCATACGGCAACATCGAATTGATTCAGCAAATTCTGCGCCGGAATCGACCCGATGAAGTAAGAATATCAATGTGAGCAGTAAATAGAACTCAAACAATCATTGATCATGATCAGGCTAACTAGGGAGTAGGTTAAATGAAAGCTGAAAGGGCATAAACATGGAGAAGTAATAAACTCTCAATCCATATGCAGTGTGTATCGTTTAAATCATCATGGGACATTCCAGGAAAATCGTTTTTGTTGGTCTTGCGACGCAATATTTTGCCGACCGTATGCTTGGTGGCGTTGTGCATGTTATTTCACTTCAAATTATGTTTTTGATTTCAGATAAAAAAACTGCTTCGGAAAACAAATTGGCCAGTAGGACATAGAATACGAGCAGATTTGTGGCAAGAAATCTGTAAATTAAACAATCCAGATTTTAATGCATATAGAGGTAGTTATCAATCGGAATCTGAAGGATGGGAAGAGCAAGTCGGTAATTTTCTTTCCATTGTTCCGTTTCCTTGCTATTTGTTACGCCTAATTTTGATTGCAATGATTCAGCGAAAGGTCAGTATTATGTTCGGAATGCAGTATTTAAGAAATGTTTTCACTACTTTTCACTATGAGTTAGATTGCTAGCTCTTTATAGGGTTATCAATTGAAAATGGTTTTCTTGAAAATTATTTCAGATTTGTTTAGGGCATTCTTCATTAAAAGCTCGTTTTCTGCAATCTTCGGATACTATCGATGAATGTTATGAATTGAATGCAAATGGCTTAAAAGCACTACATCGTCTTATTCGTGCTTTAGATGTTACGATTCCGACATTAAACTATGCACCTGTTAGTGTGATATCGACTTTTATTTATTTAGCGTTATTTTTTGATTTGCTTGGCATATTGCGAAGCAATTTGATGTGAACCACCTTGGAGGTATTCAGTTAAGCCATGAAAAATAAACTTATTGTAGTGCCTTCTATAACTTCAGTTCTTTTTTCTAGTTGGTACATCCCATACTTGCGTTATTTTTGCATTTTATGAATGAGGATGATGCATATGCTTGTGCCGTTTGGATCCTTAAAAATCATCCAAATTATATGAAAGATTCTGCTTTGGCAAACAAAGCTGCGGCACATACATTGCTTGCACTTGTGAAAGTGTACAAGGTATGTTCCCCCATTCTTTTTTCCTCTCCATTTTTAATTATCCAAGACATTTCGTTGTTTGAACTAACCGAGATATTTCAGCCTTAAAATTTTTTATTAAACACTATTATCGTTTTTTGGAATTGCAGTAATTCTTTATAGATTTTTTTATTTATTTGAATTTTCTCTCTGTGTAATCCAGCATGTTATGCAGCGGGACAGTACTGACACATGGTGAATACGATCATTGACTTTCGGAAAAGTTACTAGGTGTCAAACTCTATGGTCTACTTTGTTCATTGATTAAGTTGAATTAACTGAAAACGTCGAACTTGAGACAAACAATACCGGGCATTGTCATAGTAAGCCTCCATAGCTTAGCTACCCTAGCTTCTCTTTTCAGGCAGCAGTTTACAAAACACTAAAAAATTGGATTGGGTCGTCTGACGAAAACATCCTGGCAAGAGCTTTGCAAAGTTGGCCTAGATGGATATTTTGCGCCTTGCCATTTGAATATTTAGTTTGTGTTATTGATTGCTACTTATATGAAGGAAGCAAAGTATTAATGAGAGTTGCTATCACACTGCTTAACAGATGGCATAAAAACAATAAAGTTGGTTTTATATATTTAATATTTCCAGGGTATTTTCTAAAAACTGTAGAACCGATGACAAAATTTTGTTGAAAATTCATAGTAACTCTTCGCAGCTGTACGGAAAGTATGAGATGTTAAATTACAAGTTAAATTACAACTGATTGCAGTTTTGTAAATTTTCTTGAAATTACTAAAATCAAATATGGAGGTTCATTTACCTTACAGCGTTGAAATTTTTTACTACTGCAATTTACGGTTCTTAAAATCCTTGTCTTCAGATACCGAATGATTTGGCTGGTAAAACTTGCCAAGAACGAATTGATTTATTTGCGGAAAGAATTGTGCAGAGCGTGAAACATGAAAATATTTCTGTTACATCTTTACTTAATGCTGCTGTAAAAATTCGGAATTTTAGTGGCTCAAAAATTGCTCGTTTTCAGAACAGATATGAGAAGATGGTAAATTTTTTTCCTTGCATAAGTGAAGTGTCAATAAACCAATTAGTTTTCTTTTTTTTCTTTTTGTCTTCAGTACAATGGTTTGTAGACAAAAAAGATCTAATGTCACTGAGGAGCAAAACTAGAAGCTTTTCCATGTTAGAATTGCAGCTCCGGTTCAGTAGATTCCCAACACTGAACTTGATCGACCTGGAAGATATCTTTACAAATTTCTTTTTGAACTAAACACCTCAAAATAAAGTAAATGCCGTACTAACTGGGACGGATTAGACGAAATATCTTTATTGTGGTGAAACCAAACCAGACAATTTTTTCTAACAGTAACCGCAGTGGAAGGAATGAAATTAAACCCAGTAAAACATCTGATTGTCATGACAATTATAAAGACATTCTTTGAAAAGATGCATTCATCCACAACTAAAAGAGATAGAAGGCCGCTTCATTCATGTGCATAAAAATGTCGTACTGTTCAACGGACAGTAGCACAGCCGTTCTATCTTATTCGAAGAATGTCATTTTCGGGCAACCGTTATATTTTCTCTTCAGTTTAATTAATTACCTTACACTTTTTTGAAGTTTTGTAATGAGAAATGCCTTGTAGATGATGTTCTTCAGATTTTGGAATTAGAAGGTCCCGGCGTTCCAACGGTAGATTTACTAGCCATGCATATAAAGCCCTTTGTTTCAAGCATCGTTTCATCACAAGTTGCTTTTCAATTAATGTGCCATTTACCGGAAAAGAATCAGTTGGAAACTCCGATGCTAATTTATCATCTTTACGATGATGGGACTTCATTCTATCATTTGTGGTCGAAGTGAGCGGATATTTTGTTTTCAGTATCAAGTTGTTTGACTATAAAAATAGCTGCAACGTATAAATTTGTTGGAGTGATCTTTATGGTAGATTATCATGGGATTAAAATTCAATTTTCGCAGGATCGATGAAGCAGAATCAACGTTGTTAATTATCAAGACTGATAATAGTGAAGTTTTGGGGGCCTTCTGTGACGAACCATGGGGGAATCGAACAAAAACACGTGAACGTGGGAATGGAAAATACTTTGGCGGTGGTCTTTCGTTTGTTTGGAATTTAGATGAAAATAATCAAGTTAATAAATATGACTGGAAAGAAAATCAAGCTGAATGTTTTATGGCTGCTCCTTATGAGCGAGAGCCTACTGTTTTAATGGTACGTTGTCTAAAGTTCCACTTTGTTTTTTGATATCAGTTGTGCGTGTTCTACATCTTAGGTTCAAAAGATTTGTTTATATATGTTATTATACAAGTCATGTTCATGTTATGACTCATAGAGTCTGCTGCGAAACGTGTCTTCTATGTCGTAAACTGACGGATTTCTTTCTAATTGCTTGAGTAACTAATTGAGTTAACTCATTTACTAAAAGATTGGATTGATGCCAGATTGACTTGACCTATCTCATTCTTTCAAAACTGTTTCAATGAAATGCCTCACTGTACTGTTTTAATGGAACAAATCAAATCTCTCAATTTATCTGTTAATTTATAGATTGGTGGGAATGCAATATATATTATCGGTGAATTGATAAATGGCTCAAGCTTGCCGGGCAACACATTCCAAAATCCAGAACTAGTGAAAGGTGGTAGATTTAAAATCGATGATCTGGAGGTAATTTAATGATTACAAAACCTTTAAATATTGGCAGATGAAGCTTAGATTTTTGGAATGGTGATCGGAACTGTAAATTTATGTGCTAAACTCGTTTTTGAGATTGAGTTGGAACGCAGAAAAAACGCAAACTTTCAAAATCTAAATAGTGAAAAAGCAAGACAGACTTTTTCATTTTTCAGGTATTTCAAGTGTTTGAGTAAGCTGAAGAAAAGTCAAAGGCAGAATGTGAAGAGATTTGTAAAAACATATGGCTGAAGCTTGAGAGGAAAATCTCTTCCTTTCCCAGACTTTTTTTTGATTGCACTTTCCTAAATTTTTTTAGAACTTTTGAAATTTTGAAGTAAAAAAATCGTGCGTTTTATTGGTATTACTTAAGTGGCATTTTCTAGTAATCAATCCTAATAAGTACTTGTAGCAATTGAAGTGGTAACTCTCACCATTGCAAAAACCACTTGAATTTAATAGAACTGCCTGAAAACCAGATTCTTATTTGCCAAACGCTTTCAGTTTCAGTCCGCTTCAGTACCGAAATGCATAATCAGAAAGTTTTTTTTCTCAATGGTACTAAAAACTAATAGCAAATTGTTCGTTCTTATTTTTACTTGACATTTAGAAGTTTGAAGTCAAATGTTTGGTATTTTTTTATTTTCAATCTTTTCTAAAAATATTGACGAGTCAAGTGATTTTACTGTGCATATGATCTTTTGCCGTGCTAATTTATATTTATGTGCTGTATTTCGAGTATTCTGGTTTAATAGTGCATCTAGTAATCGTTGTGAATACCCAAAAATTTCCGTGGAATTGTGATGTTGTATTTGCTTTGCACTGATTGACAAGGATTATTTATCGCTTAATGACATTCCGTTGTATATTCGCTGCCACTACTTTGTTCTTAAATACGCTATATGATCACTAACTGATCGGAACAGTGAATTAATTAGTCGTTCTGCTGTTTGATGATTGCTAGGGAAAAAGCGAATAAACAAATTACATAAATTCCAAATTGATGAATTTCTGAATCTGTCTTGGTCGGTAGAGCAAAAGAATTCTTGGGATATTCGAAAATTTCCATAGCGAAAACGTGGGAAATCCGAAGGAAATGGAGCACGAGATAACGAGGCAGTTTATGGACTTGAAAGTGCAAATGATGGTGTAGGGTTCAGTTGCATTTGAGTCAAACCTAATATTTTGCGTGATGACATTTAATCTGCCCTGGTCGATCATTTTTAGGTGATAGTTCTGTGGCAATGAAGGATCTGATTATTTCAAAAACTGACCAACTATTACATTTCATATTTCCAAATCGATGTTACGAAATAATGCTTCTGAAATATAACTTCCTTCATCGTAAGTCCCTGGTATCTCTCTCGTAACAAACGATATGGTTAGAAGTTGTGCAGAGAAGTCATCAGTGAATAGTCAGTGTAGCCATTGAATAATATATATGGAACATTGCTGTGACCATGAGGTGGTCTTCAGAATTTGACAGGTTAATGAAAAAACAGATTTCGGAAGCCTGCCATGTCGGATAGCTAAATGTTGTAAGTATAGAAAGCTTGTTATCGGATAGGTAATGGACAGGAAATGGAAAAGAGTAGGCATCGATGATAGAACTTACTTACAAGCCATAATGAACCTTTCTGAATTAGTTAATCACCCAATCAAAAAACTTCCAGAAGAATGTATATCGATGGTTACGTCGCGAATGCTTGGGCTTGGTCTAACTCTTGGCTCACTGCTTATATTCATACCACAAATTTTGAAAATTCAGTTTGCACAGTCAGGCGAAGGAATTTCATTGTCATCACAGTTGCTTGGATTGTTTGCTTGTTTTACAGTAACATCCTATAGCTATGCCAAGGGATATGTTTTCAGGTTTACTTCTAGTTTCTATTTTCGTTTTTTTTTTCTTTTATAAACTGTTGGATTGTAAATCCATCTTAAAAATTAGTTCCACAGATTAGCGCTAAGAGCAATAATTACTGAAGCAGTTAATTCATATAGGAAAATGTGCTGATTGCTGTTCTGATATACCATTGATAAAGTCCAGTATCATTTGATAAGAGTTAATATCATCTAGGATACTTGGTATTATTTAACCTTTTTTTCTGCAACAGGATAAGAAAAACATTGAATAGAATTACTGAAACCAAAAAAGATATTGGAATTCATATAAATAACCGATAACTGATGGGGATTGGAAATTTTAATTGGCTGAAAAAAAAAGCCTGCGGAATAATTGAAAAATAATCCTATACCTTGCAAATCCTTACAAATTGAGTAGTTCCTGAAGCAGCTAATTCATACGGGGAAATATGCGTATTGACCACTGGTCTGTGTATTAATTATTGTGCCTTACAAATCGATATCTGTCATCGCTGGCTAACTCGAAATGGTCAGATAGATAAGATCGTTTGCTTCAAATGCTTAGGCAATAGCGCACACGCAAACTGGCTTGCTTTTAGTGATTAGTAGCCTTCATTATATATCCTTTACAATTTCTTCTGTTACGAGTTTATTCTGTTTATTTGAGTAATTTATTGGCAAGTTGTAGATTAAATTCATATTATGTTATAATTCATATGAGTGCACTTGTTTCAGTCAATGGGGTGATTCATTTTTCGTAACGATCCAAATGGTCATAATAATTATCCAAATTTTTTGGTTTTCATCAAGGCAAACTCACGCAGCTGTATTCTTTGCATTTTGCTGGACAATTAGTTGTGCAGTAATGGGTGAATATATCCCAAATGATGTGCTTGCATTGCTTCAGGCTATAACCATTCCAATTGTTATTGTCGCTAAAGTAAGTTTTAAGAGAGATTTTTAAGAAACGGCATGCCTGCTAATGGGATGAATGTTGCCACGTCTTTCTGCCTACGTTTCATAATGCTCTAGGATGTGAGAGTGGCGAATGAGATATCGGATATGGCTCAATAATTAAGGAGTATGTAAGTGAAACTGAGTCAGTTTGTTGCTTCAATGTTTAGAACTGGAAACAATTTTTTCTTATATACTGTTATTTAGAAAATATTACATGAGATCCGATATTCGAACCGTGGTGTAAAGGGACTAACGATAAAATGTTAAAGTAATACGAAGCATATTCTTGGAAGCTCTAGATCTAGATCAACTAAGAAGTTGCTATAGCCCAACCAGTCTGATATGAAGTTCAAAGCTACGTAAATTAGATGGCATTCAGCGCATAGTTATGTCTTTACTGAACTACACTTGGCAGAATTGGCTGAACAGTCCAAATAATTCAATAAGCAACATTATTTGTTTCATTCACAGCCATTTTTTTGCTTCATACACTTTTATTTCCAGTTTCTACAAATTCGGGCAAACTACCAACAACAGAGTACTGGCCAACTATCAGTGATCTCAGTATTCCTCCAGTTCGCAGGATGTTTAGCACGAATATTTACTTCCTTAAAGGAAACTGGTGACCAGCTAGTGATTATCAATTACATTATCGCCGCTTTACTAAATGGCATAATTTTTATTCAATTTCTCCTTTATTGGGGTGGTGCGGAAACGAAGAAAAAGGTGTCTTGAGACACACAAACGTTGTTAATGATTAAATCATTATCCGACATGTGCAAATGCTTTTTTGTTTCGTTTATTAATCTCTAATAAAAATGATGCAGAAGAATGTTCCAAAAAGAATGCTGAAAGAGTTTTACCAGCGGAAAACTTTCCCCAACTTTTCTGCGACCACAGGCCGTTCCAGATCTATTGCATTTCTCGGACTTAGTAGCTGGTCACAAACATCACATCCAACAGTCAATGGGGAGTCTCCAATTCCCATAGCGCTACAGATTACTGGCTACAGCACCTTCTTAATCTGGATGTTCTGCGAATTTGCCAAATATTCTAAAGTATCCAGTGCGTCGATTTCCCAACTACAACGGACATGCTCAGCGTCTCAATTCACTAACTGTTCTGAGTCAACTTCAAAGATGTTCCTAACGAAATAGAATTCATCACTGTCTTAGCATACAGTAAGAAAGAAATTTTGCATTATACAGGAGGGAATTTCGTGTCAATTCATAATCAACCATGATCAACAATGGCAGGGACGGTTTTATTACACCAACGAAATGAATCACCGTGACTTCGTTGGAGTAGTCATTTCTTGATCACCGTTTACTTTTGTTGAGAATACAAGGAAATTTGAATGCATTTAAATGCAGCGGTAGTATACATTAAAATTTCTCTTTGAAAACTGGAAAACTGATGTCAAAAAATAGAATTTTCGGCGATAACTAGGAAGAAAAACTTTAAACTTTGCTCTCACCTTACAGAGTTCATCTCGAGATTTGCGCCCAATGGCACATTTATGATCACGGGCTCATAAACACCTTGGTGGATAATGATCGAGCCTATTACCCAGTGGGCGACAAAAAGTAACCCATTTCATCCGACAGGAATTTAGCGCCTCTAATACAGTCCATAAGTCCGGTTGGTATTTCGTGGTTGGTGACCAATCGTTTTTTTTTTCATCGTTAATTGTTTAGTATTTTCATCAATAACAGTGACCCGGGTAAAATTAAGGCAACGAATTGTCGCATCTGTCATCCTTACTCTTCCAGATATCCACTTTACGATGTGACGACTTTTAGGCATATACCACTAAATATAAAATCCACTGGATAGTTACAGTGAAACGGAATCAAATGGTAATTAAGTGAAGAGGGTGTTTAAATTGAATTTCAAATTCCTTTTCCTTTTTTTTTTCACTTCACGATTACACTAAAAGGGACCATAATAGCGTCTTCAAAACGTTAAGATTAAATTAGAACGCTTCTTTTAAATGTGAAGATTAAATTAGAACAAGTAAGCGGGAACTTTTCAGATTTGATTGACGAATAATGGCATTCCTGAAGCGATGGTGTTTCACGTTTATTGATTATTGGAAAATGGTTGGAAATGATTACCTGGCAGTCATGGAAGATTTGGTAAAAGGTGCAAAAAAAAGACCAATCATAACGGTGATTAAATTATTGCCATTGAGTGGTGCATTTTATGCTTATAAGACTAATCCAAGTGAAATGTATGTTTACCTATCCAAATGGTTATTTAATGTTTCTTATGCACAATTTAAAGCTTTACCATTATGACTTCTGACGTACTGAAAATAAACATGTCTAGGGTTAATGATGCTTTACGTTCCAATACTGCTCAAATCTTCAAAGTATTTTCTTTTATTTGCAATACATATCCTCTTTTGATCTTATGTATTTTTCTATATATAGCATGTTTTTCGGCAACGAAGAAATTTCTACAGTAAGTTTGGTGAAGAAAA
>NW_018108378.1:45805-48873 GCF_000183805.2 Loa loa | reverse complement strand
ATATTCATTTTCTAAAATTACATATGTTCTGGCATTTGCTCAATATTATAGTAAATAAAAAGGAAAAAAGAAAAAAAATCAAGCTTTGATCTTATCCCTATTAATTATATAATGTTCAAAGATTATATTAGCATAAAATAAAATAGAATAAACAGTATCATTTTTAGTTTTTCACAATTCTTAACCTCAATAATGGCATTCCTGAAGCGATGGTGTTTCACGTTTATTGATTATTGGAAAATGGTTGGAAATGATTACCTGGCAGTCATGGAAGATTTTGGTAAAAAGGTGCAAAAAAAAGACCAATCATAACGGTGATTAAATTATTGCCATTGAGTGGTGCATTTTATGCTTATAAGACTAATCCAAGTGAAATGTATGTTTACCTATCCAAATGGTTATTTAATGTTTCTTATGCACAATTTAAAGCTTTACCATTATGACTTCTGACGTACTGAAAATAAACATGTCTAGGGTTAATGATGCTTTACGTTCCAATACTGCTCAAATCTTCAAAGTATTTTCTTTTATTTGCAATACATATCCTCTTTTGATCTTATGTATTTTTCTATATATAGCATGTTTTTCGGCGACGAAGAAATTTCTACAGTAAGTTTGGTGAAGAAAATTTATGTATTTTAATGCTTCAACAGTTTTCTTACAGAGACATGCTCAATTCGTTGGTGGAAAAAAGGTGGCAAATGATACTTGTACCAAATTCAATACACAGTAAAAAAGCAGACGATGAAATTGCATCTCGTACATTGTATATAGATCAAAATCGATTGAAATATATTAATTGCATTTTTTTTTCCATTCTCATCAAGCTACCTGATAGTGACGACGTAAGACGACTATTTCACTATTAATTTATTTCACTATTAATTTTATTGATGATGGCGTTATTTTTTGCAATTTCTTTTAGAATCTCTCCTGTTTTCCCTGTATTATCTTTCAGTTTGTTGCATAGTTATTTCATTGTGAAGTAGTTTTGACCATTCAAATTCATAGGTTCAGAGATTTGATTAACCAGGAATTATTAATATTAGCATATGATCTGCGGGAGTTGTGAAAAGTTGATAAGGAATTTGTGGTGTGTCAAATATTGTCCTACACCCGAAGTAAGATATCCTACTGATGATAAGTGAAAGCATACGACAGAATGTCTACGATACAAGGAATTACTAAATGATTTCATAAAGGAAATTGCGGATCTATAGATTTGGCGAACATTTCGGATTGAATGATAGCATAGTAAGAGAATAAATATAGAAAGCTTCATCCTTAGAATAACCGATAAATTTCTATTAACATTTGCTGTATTTGCAGTTATGCTTGTACGAAAATCGAGATTCTATTCTGAGGCGGTGGTGGTGGCAGCGATACGATGATATCATTGATATTGGTGCTTTCAACAAATGGTTTAGGCTTGGGAAAAGTTTCGAAGATTACGATATCAACGAGAATGAATTCAGCAATTCTGTTAGCAAACTTGCATGAAGCAGTAACGGAATGCTAGCAAAACTTATGTAGTAATAATATGTCATGTAAATTCTTGATCACCGACAGTTGTTCATGACTACGTTCAAACTACTTAAATATAATACTTCCTTTTAAGCTCGAATTTCCTACTGCGAGGAAAACGTATGAACACTCTATTATATATGAACACTTTCATTTCATAATTTAAAGACAAAAAAAGCTAAACTGAGAAGTGAAAATCATTTCATAGCCTGAGAAATGCCATTTTCTTCCGCGTCAGCACATCGGAAATCAGCGCATGCTGTTACTGCACGTGAAAGATCGGCCATAGATTCTGGTGACGGCCATCGATTGGCGGCCATAGTTGCTGCACTAAGTAAATTCTCTGAAATACCTGAAACAAATTTATGTGCACTTCATAAAATTATTTATCGGCTTCTTCGAGAAAACAGCAGAATTTACGCTGGTCAAACACAACGTACAAATCGCCCAATTTTGCAACTTATCTCTGAATATTAACAGTTATGTTAGAAGGGATTTGATGTCAAATATATTCAAGTAACGAAGATGAATATCCCTGGACTGCATGGTAGACGCAGTCCTATTAACAACTCTTTCAAAATGCCCTATTATGCTAACTGCGGAAATATTGCTTTCTAGTTGATGATATTGTCTGTTACTAATCTTAAATTTATAATTTCACCGTTACTATTTATTTATATGAAAGGGAGGAATTACATCGAGATGCAGTTATGAATTCCGGCAGAAATGATAACGCGTGTAGACTGATATCGGCACTTTTGTGTAACAATGCAGCAGAGTAAGCACTCAAGAAATGAACACTCATCTGTAAGAAACAAACCATTATAAAAGCTTCCTGAATTTCAATTTGACTTATCACTATTAACGAAAAGAGATAAAGCTACGGTAAACTTCCAGTTTCCTCCAATAATCAGTGACGATAGCTTGTTAAGCACCACTCATTTTTTTCTACATTTGCATTTTTGCGAAAGTTTGGATGACACTAATAAATTGCAGGTAAGATTGATAAACTGACATAACAGGTGAAACTTTTCTTAAAAGAAACTTTGAACTAAAATGACAACAGTCTAATAGAAGTGTAAAAGATTATACATATGGGTTTGAGGAGATATAATTCAGCGCACACTGATAAGCTAAGCTTCGAACTGGACGTGCAAGATCAGTGAATGCGCTTTGAATGAGATGCGTGAATGGAGCTATACGGTCCGGAGATTCAGCTGTTGTGGCACGAAGCTCATCGAGTAGCACAACGCGGTCACATGATATTTCCGCCGTTTCCAATCTGGACAGTAATGAGGCGCTCATAAATTCGAGAAGGCTAAAAGTTACATTTTCTTTTTTTAATTGAAAAGAATATATTATCATTGTCTTTTACATTACAAACAATTATGATAAATATTGATTTTCATAGCTTTTAAAAGTAATCAAATGTAACTGTGTTATAGAATGATTGTTATGTCAATAGTGAATGCTAACTATTTCATGATCATTAATAATGAAGTTTAAATTGCGTTTACTGATCATGATATGATTCGCAAGTGTCA
>NW_018108378.1:33764-45326 GCF_000183805.2 Loa loa | reverse complement strand
AATGGAGCTATACGGTCCGGAGATTCAGCTGTTGTGGCACGAAGCTCATCGAGTAGCACAACGCGGTCACATGATATTTCCGCCGTTTCCAATCTGGACAGTAATGAGGCGCTCATAAATTCGAGAAGGCTAAAAGTTACATTTTCTTTTTTAATTGAAAAGAATATATTATCATTGTCTTTTACATTACAAACAATTATGATAAATATTGATTTTCATAGCTTTTAAAAGTAATCAAATGTAACTGTGTTATAGAATGATTGTTATGTCAATAGTGAATGCTAACTATTTCATGATCATTAATAATGAAGTTTAAATTGCGTTTACTGATCAAGATATGATTCGCAAGTGTCACCGTCATATAAAAAACAAAAAGAAAATTTCTTTTTTTAATGATAAGTACTTTTTGTAAACCAACTGCTATGCTGTTATTTCACTTAGATATGAATTAAGAAGCTTATAAAACAGAACAGCCAAAATTCGATTTGATGGAACAGAAAAGAAGTTACCAAAATATGAGTACAAACAATCCATGTACATATTCAGGAAGGGGTTCCTCCTTGTATTACTAATTGAAATCTATGAAGAAAGAATGATAAGATTAATCCTGATTACCTAATATAGGCACATGAATATGGCAGATCTGGAATTGGAGAGATAGCTGGTTAGGTTAGTACCTTAGTATTATACCAAAAAATTGGAGGAGGGGGAGCAAATGGTAGTACCACCGGTGAACATAAGTCAACATAAACATATTTCTCAATGATCAGAAATCCCAGTCAACATAAACATATTTCTCAATAATCAGAAATCCCATAAACAGAATATAGTTATTCCCTTGCTTCATAATTAATGTTCAAATTGATTTTGCCTTCACATTCTCTTCAAGTTTTTTTTAACAAAGATTATTACTATACTTAGTTGAGAAAACAACATATTACACGACTTAAAGTTTTACAACATCCTCCCTATTTCAGCTCTCCTGAATTTCGAGTAATCGCAATTCAAAATGATTTAATTATGAAGACTAGAATAACTCTCAATTTAGCAAACCTCACATACAGCAAAACCGTCCATGTCCAAGCATCTGCTATACCATATTATGGATCAATTTTTCTGACGCAAAATTTTGAATTCAAATAAACTCAAATACTAGTGATCTATCTTTGCAAATCTGGTATCACCTAAATCAATAATCCAAATACTTATAGAAATTGAAGTACCAATTAAAGATGGAAAGATATGCGTAACCGTGGTAAACCAGCATGGATTACGATCGAGATGACCATTCTAGCTTTTGCGGATGAAAACAATTTCGAATATGACACATTTATTGTCTCAATTATTCATCCTTAAAATACAATTGAAAACTTGACAACCGGTAAATTTTCGAAATAGAAAGGAATGAAAAGGGGAAAAGGCTAACTCCTGAAATCCATAAACATCTAATTCATTATCCTAAATCGTTACCAAAAAGAGTTCATTATATCCTCTTCTTATACTGATCAAATGACATAAGACAGGATAAATTTATAAATAAATTAGTTCAGAACGCTGAAGATAAACATAAACTCATTATCGACAATGTCCATCTATTTCAAGTGGACAACGTATTATAGGAGGTTCAAAGCATGCGGTAAGGATGATTTGGAAAATTTGAAAAAACTTTGGAGAGTTTTGCGTTAATCTTATGTATTTTCATCCTATTCTCGACACTTCTATTACATCAAAGGTTTCTTTTTGATTTTACCAAAGCCTGCTTGAACATTAAATAAAATTTTCCAATAATGGTAAGCTTCACGCAAGACATAGCAAAGGAGCTGACCAGGGGAAATGTATAATGCTAATCGTTTAATCTATTGATAAGATTGTTGATGGTATCCCTTTCCAATTTCAAAATAGGGAAAATCAGAATCAGCAAACGATAACAAGACTAAATAAAATAATAAAATAAATCTCGGACATTCAAGTTTGGAGATTTATTTTATCATTTCATCTGGTAGCTATTTATCACTTCATCCTTTAGCCTTTACGCACTGCAAAACTTTATACACTGCAAAATAATCTACACCATCATAAATAATTGTTCATATTTGACTAAATAATCACATTATGTTCATTGCAATTTAGAACAACAATTTTTCACGCTTAATTTTTTTCATTTTTTCATGCTCCAAGCTTAAATTTTTCAAATTTAGTTAAAACCCTAAAACATTATTCCTCGACTCTGCTCAAACACATTATCGTGTCGATCAATACTTTCGAGGAAGGCGACTTCAAACATAAACAAAGCTGCTTGACTGCTTCGATTTGCGTTAGGAAATACGATTTTGCTGACTTTGCATTAAGTTCCAAATACGCGACACAAACATTTTGTAGCACTTGAGCCAACGGTACCCATGTTCGTCCACATCCAACATTCTGCAATGCTTATTAATCAACAAAGTGTTTTGCGAAGGCAAACAAAATCCTTAATTTGTGATTAAATATACAAATAACTTGATTTAAGCTCAAATGCTTATTTAATTCAATTTCGAATTCATTTGTAATCAAACAAATTCGTTCATTCTGAAATGCTTGTTTCAGTTTTGTTCATCGCTTGCATCATGTGGTTTACCTGCCAGTACCTAATGCTATGAAAATCCAATAGCATCATAATCATAGACACTGTTCAGAAAATTGATTCATAACGTCATATTTGCACTACTTTCCAATGGCTTAATAGCTTAATATGGATTAAAAACGCTATCAACTGGATGGATGGATAAAACACATGAAAAACACTTTCTGTTCTTTCGCTTACTTTAAGCGACGGTAACAATGATAGTAGCAAAGAACAAAAACAGACTTCAAAAAGAGTGAAAAATGTCTGCAAAATGGATTGCAAGCGATCAGCTTCTTCGAAAGACTGAGGAGCCAAATCTAACAATAATTTTGGAATATACAGTAATAAGGACTGGTAACTGTTTGTTCGTAGTTGTCGGGCTGGGAGTTGTGCAACTGATGCTAAGCAGGCGGACAGCAATGGTAAATGCCTGAAATGATATTATTCTAACATTATTCTGTAATACCATTCTGTTTTTCGATAGCATAAACAGCGGACTTTCTACTCCATAGAGATTACTCATACGAAAAATTTGCATTATACAGAAAAATCTATTACTTATCAGCTTGTTTGTTTCGGAAAAGCAAGGGAATTGTGAAATATGACAAATGCTGGGAAGTAAACTTTACAGCAAAAAAACTGCAACATTTGCATAGGAAGTGAAAATTGGCCGACATTAAAGAATGAGATTCATATGCTATATTAACTGATATTCTTTTCGCTTTCTACCGTACGAACAAACTAGAGCTAGAGCTTCTCTGTTAAAGAATTGAAATCATTAAGAAAACAATATGATTAACTCCCTCATCAAAAAATATTTGAATTAATCAACGTCTAACCTCAATACGACACATGGTTGACTGCGCGTAATTTGAGCCAATGTACTGATCTTATGATCAATTGAACATGCAGGCGTAGCTGCGGCAGAAAATAATTCCACAATAGCATTGTGGACTGTCCGATCTTGGATGCAAACGGAACGATATGAGTCGATCACTATTGCATCGTTTTTTAGTCGAGCATCTTAAATATATTTGAAAAGTGCAACAAAATTATATTAGTGATTAATAACAATTCCAGTAACTCTAGTTCGCCTTTTTCCCGATAAGATTTTACACCGAATATTGCATGAATATAATAGAAATCATTGTTAAACACAATGTTAGTGTCGAATCGTTCCTTTAACATATAGGATAGCCAATTACGAGTAGCGAGAATTATTTTTAAAAACAAATTCAATAGAAAAAAATTCGACTCTTCCATAAAACAATACAAAGAAAAAAAAAGTAAAAAATCTAGAGGTCTTGGCAGCATTCAAGAAAATAAAAGGAGCAGGCTTTGACGCTATTTAAAATTGAATAGCAATAAATCAAATGTAACCTGGAAAACGTTTCACAAAAGCATCAGCTATCTGCTGTGCAAAACGTTTCCGTTGAATATTGTCTGGCGAAGATAAAACACGGGAAACTTCAGCTATCATACCTTGTGTTAAGTCGCCTGGAAAAAAAATCTTGGGGATTTTGAAATAATAAAAAACCATCCTATTCTTCATTATCCCAGAAGTATTTAGATTTAGTCAGAGGCAGTCTCAAATCAAACAAGATACACGAATCTAATCAAATGTTAGATATGAAAGCAATAGAATAATTAAATAACGGATGTGAAACAAAGAGGATAATAACAAATAACATACGCCGAATATTTGCATTATTTTCCAGAAATTTCATTAACAACGTTATAACATCATTTGGATGACATTCCATTTCAGCCAAAACATATTGGATGAAAACACTGCATTGCTCAGTCGAAAGTACATATGTTTTAGAAGCATGGAAAGCACTGATAACAGTTCGTATAACTGATATGCCTGTAAATCTGCAACGAAATGGCTATACTTACAATGTTTACAATGCTTTTATAAAAACTCAGTAAGGCTCACCCATCAGTCATTTTCACAAGAGACATAAGAGACGAATAACTATTCAGACATTTATTTGATCCCTTTTGCAAGCAATATATTTTGCTGGATATTACCGTATTTTCACGTTCCAAAAAGGAACAGTGGTAGAAGGATGAACAGATGAAAATCTCAAAGTGGAATTACAATTTAGCAAATTTTAACTTCAAAGAACTTACTGAGATCGATATGATTCAAGCAGATACTCAATTATTTTACTCAAAGTGGCTGAAGAACACGCTGTCGGCAGCAACGAAATGATATATTGTAAGGTTGGTGCTTTGGATGAAAATAATATTTCCAGTATGGTATGAGATTTACTACCAAGATCACCATCATCTTTATGAGGTAATATTTCCGGACATGTGTCCAGAAATCTTTCCATCAAACGGCTTTGCATATCATCCTGTGAGAAGCAGCTTCCATGATGATATATAGCGCTATAGATTATGCATGAACACACAAAATAACCATGGAGGCTTTTAGAGTAAATAGTTAAACAACCGGTAAAAGAAGCACAAAATATGTGCAACCAAAGAATTAGTCTCAAATATACCTAATACCTGGAATTTCTCAATAAAATATTTTACGGATGAACATCAACTAACCATGCCAACAGAATTTGCTAGACGCATGAGGATACTTTCCGGATCATATGTATCGTAATTTGGCGAGCATGGACTTTCCGTTTCGATCGCATATTCTATAAATTTACATTTTCAAGTCAAAAAATTCTTTACGGAAAAATAATATTTAGATTTAGTAACAATGAGCATGATGTGGTGATAAAGAGAAAGAGGTAATTTAATGAAAATTAAGCTCCAAGTAATTGAACAAAAAATAACAGTAAAACTAACCTCCACCACGACTATACAAAATCCTGCGTACAGATTCTGGAATATGAAGATCAGATTTGTTGATCACACTGTTGAACAAGGAATCAAAATCGCTGATTAATGAAGCATCCTAAAATATTCGTATCTTGATACCAATTTTATCTTATGTTTAATCACGCTTCAAGTAATTGCACAAGAAAGTTATTACTTTCTTGTTCAATAAAAAGTAAAACACACCTCCAGGTCAAGGACTAGGTAACAGATTCATTTTTTCTCGAAAAATTACGGAATTGTAATCATCGAAGCGACTAGATTAAGCATAAAACAGAATCGAGGGAAAACTGCAATCAAATTGAAGCGCCTTAACTATTAAATTAGAAGCGATCCCCGACCAGTCTATTAAATGCATGTAGAAAACACGACCGATTTTTTAAGATTGGTTAAAACTACCAAAAATTTACTTTATTCCTCGAAATAACTAGCGAGATCAGTAACGGTACCGCAACTGCTGCAACGGATAATATAGTCGGCTTAGCTTTCAACAAAGAAATAACAGCTCGAGAACATTCCAAGTTGTTTGACAGTTCAAAAATTACCGACGACCATTTTTCCGGTTCGCTGCCTTCTTGGATTGCCTACAAAATGATGGATTCTTTAACTTAATCAAAGTATGGCTTATTTATTCTCTTTATATCATCTTCATCATATCAACTACTTATAAAAGTAAAAAAGACTTGCTGCTATGTCCAAATGTACATATCTTAGCAAAACAAAAAGCAAAGATAGCATACATCTTTTGTAATATCACTTCTATTAAACAACAGTCAAAGTGCATTCAAAAACTGCTGACAAATGCGATTTAATAAAAAGTTGATGACCATAGTTTTTTACAATTTTTTAAGTTTTATTAATTCGACGTAATTTGTAAAAATTTTTAATCACATGCCCAGATATATTTGAAACTTGAAGATAGAACTTAGAACAAGATTAAATCTGGAATTTCTACCTGTTCAATACAACTGATTACTTCCTTGACATTCATATGATCAAATGTTAATCGTTTCACATCAACATCATCCGTATCGAATACTGTTGCCGTTGAATTCAATTCTATACCGATATCACTTTCATCAACTTCCTTTTTTACACATTCTTGTAGATTTTTTGCTTCAGCTACACGTTTAAGAAACTATAATGGCTGATGAAAATTGAAATTTGAGCTTTAATTTCTCAATGAATTTAATTAACTGGAAAGAAAGAAGAACATATATTTGTGGTTCCAATTCCACCTGCAGACAGAAGTGTAAGATATTCCAGCTAAAGCTTGCTTTCAACGTCTAAATTTCGATTTTGATTATGCTATCCTAAAATACACTTCTTGAAATTTGCTAAGATAATGTGTTGTAAACAAGATGACTATATGAATATTTCATTTTACCTTCCTATACTGTAAAAAAAAGTCAAAACTCTACCTTCATGAGATTATTTTTGTTATATCTCGAAATAAATAAACTATTAATATGAAACTTATTCGAAATTAACTAGAAAAAATTAATTTATCTTAATTAAATTACAGAGCAAAACTTTAATATACTATACAAGCGATGAAGCGTAAGAAATTCTACCTTTTCACCACCTTTGGCGTTTCGCAATTTATAACTTCGGACAAACATTGATGCTCTTTGAGCTTCTTCTAGCAAGTCACCTTCCAACGGTGTTTCATCAGCATCTAGAATTGCTAGCAGCTTTGTGCAACTGTATGATGTCAGTGCAAATGACTGAACAAATTTCAAAGCATCTCTAACTTGCATATCATCCATTGCAACCTAAAAAAAGAACACTATATTGAAGCAGAAAATTGAACTTGATAACTTATTAAATTAAACTGAACCCAGCAAATTGAATCTGAAAGGATGAATTTATTAAATTCCATTCCAAAATGCTGGTGGATTTAGCAAATCCTTCCTCTTAGGACCTATAATTCCTCCCATTAGACTTTCTTACTTGATTTTATACGACAATACTTTCTGTTTGGCAACGAGTTAATTAACAAATTTTCTCTTTGTTGCAATCACAAAAAGGTTTTCAAAATACTTTTCAAAACACTGTTGCAAAACATTGCAAAAGCATCAGCAAAGAAATTTGTAATTTTTGCAAAATATATAATGCGACGTAAACAAAAGTCAGATAAGACTCGGCATCATATATCATAATTCTTCCTTATACAGCAACTGATTAGGGGATAGTCACTACATCAATTCAAAAATATGAGGATTCAAATTCTAAAAGTTGGAAATCTAATTTCAGATAGTTTATATAACTCGTTACTTGTACATAAGTGAATAAATACAGTATGAAAATCCGGAAGATTCTGCCAAGTGCATCAGTAGTCTGTACAAACTTAAGCAGTCCTAGTAATGAACCAAAAAACAAATTAATAAATAAGACTAACGCGAATGATTCGATCATCTTCAGTGCGAAGCATTTTAAGTTTCAACCAAGTGGGTAAAAGTTCAACACCATCCGCATTGAGAACCTTTAAAAAATGAGGTATCAACTACGGAACAACTTACAAACATTAAACACTAAAATTTACTGAAGATATACGCCATGATTCTGTACCTTTGGTCGTCTTCCTGATGCTGGAAACCAAAGATCCATGAGAACTCGTGTAGCTAACTTATCCTTCTTCTTCCACTGACTGCACAATAATTGCAGCATCCCACTAACAGCTGTTGAAATCATCGTTAATGAGCATATCTTCTAGAACAATATCAGTGAATTAATGATGAATCACGAAGATAACCTAAGGAAATTATCATGAATGTTTGAAGATTTTCTGGTTACTACCACTATTTAAATAATTATTTACATTATTAACTGATACTCGAAGTTATTTGAGTGAAGTTATTTGAATGATTTAACCGATATTTAGAAGCCAATATAAGTTAATTAGCACTGAAAAATATTACGTTAGAGATTTAGGAACCAAGCAAATATGACTCACAAATATTACTGCAATACTGTTAGAGATTTACGGACCAAACAAAAATAAGTAAACGCAGATTATGATTTACTTAACTCAACAACTTCTAATCTTAACTCTCGAAATCACCTACGAAAAAGTACCAAGAATAAGGAACGTCAAGATAAAGTGAAAGTAATGATACCATATCTGGTTTCTCAATGCAAACTGTCACTTTTTTAACATTTGCTGGTAAAAGTGCTTCTAATTCTTCTGTCCATTCAGCTTCATTTTGCTCAACTTCCTTGAAATATCTTTCATAGAAGCTTATGGCATTTATTCGAATGATATCTGCTTCTGTGCCATCTTTTAGCCGCTCAACCATATTTGAAATGTAATGTGCGACCTGAAAATCATTCCCCCTAGAATAATTATAAGCGTAACAATGTAATGATAGAACATTTTCGGGCCAGTCTGGCAACAAAGCATATTTCTTCATCGGCATTTCAAGTTTCGTGCTCGTATGTATCACGAAGTAATTGGCGGTTTCTGGGATATTATCCTAACCAATCTTTAAATAAGATCACCTAAATAACAGTATAAGGCAACACTAGTTAAATGGTCAGCTTTTCAAACGATGAAAGTCGAATACAATATAATCAACAGAATACTCACCAAATGTAAATTTTTCGAGTCTGCATATTCGAAAAGAAATGTCAAGTAATCCGATAAACGATTTAAGTCGGTTTCCACTGAGCAGGCTTGTGATAAAAGAGCACAAATTCGATGCTAAAAAGAACAGAAAAACAAAATCAACGAATAAGATAGCTTCAATGAGAAAAAATGATTCCACTTATAACGAAAGAATCAAAAAACTAATCCATTGAATTGTAATTATACAGAGATCTACGAAGAAGAAGATATGAAACCTTTAATTCATTAAAATATGCGACTTTATGAAGATTTCCGGCTGGTGCTGCATTTGCTGTTATTGGCAATACTTGTGTATTTGTCTCATGCTGCAAATGGATGTATGATTCTTATTTATTTCATTTACTACATATTCTAAAGCAGCAAAATTTCAAACATCTTTGTAAAAACAATTACCATCACCTCAACACAAAAATGAAGAGCTTACATCAAGAAGTAATGCCAGTGAATGAGCGGCAGCACAACGTTCGGACGCCGAGTGAGCAGCAAGATGTACTGCCAGATATTCCAGTGTTTCCAATACTGAAGCTCTGGTAGCAGTAGGACTCGTTATGGCATTATGTAAACGCTGACGCATCTAAATTGAGCATTAATTGCAAAATATATCTTCTACAATGAATGTTAAAAAAATTGTGATTTTTGAGCTGTACCACTAATTTTAGGATGTGTTCAGATCATATGTTAAAAGGACATATGATCCTTTAAATCTCGAGAATCTACCTACGTCTTTTCCATTTCCTGTCACGTGAATTAGACTTAAGCTGGTACCCTTCTACAACAAACAAAAGGATGCAAATAATATCATATTCCTAGTTTGATATGCTTCTTTTATTTAATGCTAACAACAAAGTAGCACACAGGGGATCCCTGTGATTTTATTACAAGGCTCAAAACACCAATCATTAAGTGACAATTCAAAGCCACTAACCGCATCCAACCTTTCCATGTTTGGTGTCATACTACTATAACATGACGAAGAGGAAGCTATATAGTGCAGAAACAGCTCACAAATACATTCGAGAGGTAAATGAGCTATAGCGTTTGAGTTTGATTCCACCAAATTTATTATAGATGGTAAAGCTTTCGAGCTACCCTGAAAAAATTGCATCAGTTGGAACTAAAAAGGAGATACGATGTGTTAAAGAATGATGTCGTCATTTTTCACGCAACAGAAATACAGACTTATCAAAAATTAGCAACAAACCTGAGATCTGACAATATCTGCTAGCAAATCAGGATCCCTACATTCGCTCAAAAGTCGTGACAAATCTAAATCTTCATTGAGTTTTTCCAAATCACGCATGATGTTATCCGGAAGCCGTCGGCAGACGCCACTAAAATTCAAAAATTAAATTTGGTACAACACGAATGAGCAGTCATCCATGAGTACATGTTTGACGTACTAAAGAAAATAACCTTTATCATCCATGACTATAAGATTGACATTCTTGTAACTATCACCACAGTTCAGTAACTCACAAGAGTATGGTCACCGCTAGGAAAATCAGCTGATCACAAATTAGAAATAGAAAATTAAAATGAAGAAGGAAAATCGACTGACTTTATATCCAGGCTGCATAGTTTGTTCAGAAGCTTTGAATCTGAATCACTCACTTCCATTCCGGCCAGTCGAGCTTCCAAAGTTTTGATTGTCATTTTTTCCTCATAAGCAGCCTTTTCATCATCTTCAACTAGTTTGTCTGCATATATTCGATCACCCATAGTTGCCATCGGTGGAAATGAATAATCCCTGAATTCGCTGATATTTAATTATAAATGTATAACTTCACCCTGCGTGACACTTGAACATCTCTCATAATCTTCCAGAATGAATCCTCCAATTCCGAAATTTCATCAACGCAGTCCAATGACATTATGCAAAATTATCATATTATTTAACACACACTTTTTAAAATAACTTACCATGTCAAAACAATTTGTATGATAAGTTTTAAATTTGGATACTTGTAGTACACCTCCTTAACCAATGTATCTATGTTTTGTGATGTCCATATCAATGAAATGAGCCATGCTTTCCAATACAGCGTTCTAACCGCCAACGTTGGAAGATCTTCACTGAAAAAAACGAAAAAGGTAGAGATGAAAACCTTCAAGTTCGTGTGTAGAAAATTTTTACAAAGTAATATTCACTCCTGAATATTGAAAGTTGGCGGTGGTCTGTATTCCGTTATTTTGAATAGATTTTCCAATAGAGTACAACTGCTGACTGGAACCATACTACCACCTACAACTGATAAGTTAATTTGCAAAAAAAATTGGTAGCTTCAATGAAGTCACTAGGTATGTTAATATCCGTCAAACAGAATTATAGGAAATATGTACTGCACTGATTCTCTACAATTATCAAGAATTACCACACTATTCTATCCTTCTAGCAAACATCTGTCACTTAAGCTCACCAATCAGAACTGTATAATCATTATGGCATCATATAATTTAAACTACGTGAACTTAGTCGGTAACGTAT